>NC_036858.1:50424800-50456082 GCF_002910315.2 Salvelinus sp. IW2-2015
TGTGTGTGTGTGTGTGTGTGTGTGTGTGTGTGTGTGTGTGCCTATGTGCGCTTGCATTCGTGCGTGTTTTCCCAGACAGGGGATGCCAATGGTGTGGGTAGGGAAGACAAACCCCACACTGAAACAGCTGTGTAGAGCCAAAGACAGACAGCACAGCTAAGCACATTATTACCTAGGGCTGACCGCAATTTGTGGACTGTTCGATTGTTTGGTCAATAGGCTGTTGGTCAACCAAGATTTTTTTTAGTCAAGCAATATATTTTGGCACACGAGACACCTGTCTGATTCGCGCCGATCTCAGAGATCTAATCCATTGAGGAGGCTGAGACTAATCCATTGCGGAGGCCGTGTCAATGGCACAGTCCATGAAAAAGGGGAGTGTTGCTAAAATGCACAACTCTCTCCAGAATGGGCTCTCTCCCGCCAATTTGTGCACATTCATTATTTTATGACTTCATTGTGTGAAATGTTTGCCTTGATTGTTGGTGTCTATCTATTCCCCACTACATATATGACCAGTAGTACATTTACAGTTAATTCCTATAATTTCTGATCTACAATGTTTGCTTGGTTGTGGTCATTTCTGTTAATGCATTCTAAATATTATTATTCCAGTCTTTTGCCGTTCTCATTGTCAGAGTGGACACTTTGTTTACAGAGCGCTACACTTGTGAGAAACACGTTTTGGTTTATTTCATTCCATTTACGAGTTTTGTGAATTTAGTCATCGTATTTTGTTTGGAGTGCTACTGTCAATGTTGAGTAAGGACGCGCACCGGATTGCACATAGAAGTAGGCCTATAGACTACCTGGCCTGCGCGCAAATGTTGGATTTGATAGTATTACTGATTGGCTTAACGCACCAGTGACTAATGAGCTGTGGAGCTTCTCAAAGTAATGTTTTCTTCACCTCAATCAGCAAGCAAACAAAGTCTGTTTTTACATCCATTGAGAATGACAATGGTTCCTCAATGTATTTGAAAAATCTTTCCATCTCTCTCCCTTTCGATAACCACTCAAAGCGAATGAAAACAATTTCATGCTCTGATTTGGTGGAAACATCATAAAATAGGCCTACCTGATTAGCTCTTATCCCTTGCACAAATAGCCTACAGCTGTATCTGTCCCGATCTCACTGGCTTGGGAAACTTTGAGGGCCCAGAATATTTTATACAATGTTGCAAGTTTGCTAGTGCAAGCTTTAGGCTGGACCCAAGTTGATAGTTGATACAATGTTTCAAGTTTGTTGCTGACAAGCCATGTGTAGCCAATGTGATTTATAGGATATGTATTTTTATCAGGATATTTTCTACCTGCAATGTTTTTATTTGTTGGCTTTATGTACGCTATTTTTACATAGTTGGCAATGGCAACATAAATTACTTTTTAGGTTTGTATAATTTGCATTTCAATTTGGATAGAATTTTGATTAACCACATGACAATGATTTTGAGATACGAAGATGTGTATATGAAAACCATAACTGGCACGCAGATCGGTAGAAATTGGAAGATAAATTGCCATTCCACATGAGAAAGGTTGCCGACTCCTCATGTAGCCTATTACCGGCAAAATCAGGAGAGTAGAAAGCCAGCAGGAGTAGGAGAACGATGGTCGGGTCAGGTTAATACGTTTTTTTTTTTTTTACCTCTAGTTATCCTGATATCTGACTCCCTCTTGAGTCATTTGTGTCAGGTTTTGGCCAGGACTATTATGGTTTTGGTCACTAGATGTCCCCATTGCACCTTTTTTGTACCTTTTGTTTTTCTTGCTCTAATTATTGTTTGCACCTGTAAGTCATTCCCTTGTTAGTATTTAAACCCTGTGTGTTCCTCAGTTCCTTGCTCAGTGTTTGTATGTTAGCACCCAGCCCCAGCCTTTGTGAACATATATTCTCTAGTTGGATTTTCCAGAGGTTCTCTGGTTTTGTTCTTGTTTATTTTTTGATTAGTCTTTTGAGGTTTGTTTTTTCCCTGCTGTTCTTACCACTTTGTGGATTTATAATTTTGGCCTGAAGATTTTTCCTTTATTAAACCTCCATCTCTAGTACTGCTGTGTCTGCCTCATCTTCTGGGTTCTGCCAATTATTAGTGACTGTTTCTCGCACCGGGTCCTGACAATTTGTGTCTTATTTCATCAAACAGTTCGCTTAAAGCATCAGACAAGCATATAGTTGATTTTATTAAAACACATAGGTGTGTCTATATATGGAAAAATACACGTTAAAGAATTTCAAACAATCGATTGGTCAACAGAACAGACGACTTTCAGTTGACAACAAAAAAAGAATTGTCAGGGACAGCCCTACAATTACCCAACATTCCTGCTCCACAGAGACACACGGCAGTCTAAGAGACTAAGTGAAGACAGATGAAATGGCATCAGAATCCCGGAAATATGCTGAGAAATATGTGAGATTTGTACATAACTTAACAAGAGAAATACCTATATAAGAATGCTGTTCATTGACTACAGCTCAGCATTCAACACCATAGTACCCTCCAAGCTCATCATCAAGCTGGAGGCCCTGGGTCTCAACCCCACCCAGTGCAATTGGGTCGTGGACTTTCTGACGGGCCACCCCCAGGTGGTGAAGGTAGGAAACAAGATCTCCACTTCGCTGATCCTCAACACTGGGGCCCCACAAGAGCGCATGCTCAGCCCCACAAGAGCGCCTCTTCAACCTCAGGAGGCTGAAGAAATTTGGCTTGTCACTAAAACCCTKACAAAATTTTACAGATGCACAATCAAGATCATCCTGTCGGGCTGTATCACTGCCTGGTACAGCAACTGCACCGCCCTCAACCACAAGGCTCTGCAGAGGGTGGTGCAGTCTACAGCACCCAATGTCACAGGAAGGCCAAAAATATCATCAAGGACAACAACCACCCGAGCCACTGCCTGCTGACTCCGCTACCATCCAGAAGGCGAGATCAGTACAGGTGCATCAAAGCTGGGACCGAGAGACTAAAAAACAGCTTCTATCTCAAGGCCATCAGACTGCTAAACAGCAATCACTAACTCAGAGAGGCTGCTGCCTACATAGAGACTCATATCACTGGCCACTTTAATAAATGGATCACTAGTCACTTTAAACAATGGCACTTTAATAATGTTAATATAGCTTTCATTACTCATCTATTATGTATATACTGTACCTTATACCATCTATTGCACCATGCCTATGCCGCTCATCCATATATTTATATGTACATATCCTTATTCTTCCCTTTAGATTTGTGTATTAGGTAGTTGTTGGGGAATTGTTAGATTACTTGTTAGATATTACTGCACTGTTAAAACTAGAAGCACAAGCATTTCGCTACACTCACATTAACATCTGCTAACCATGTGTATGTGACCAATACAATTTGATTTGATCTCTTGTCAATGAATTAAGACATTGAATAGACACTGTATCAAAGAAGCAGAAATGTCTCAAGAAGCAGAAATGTCAAATCAACCAATCAATGACTAGATCAATAGATCAGTCAAGTCTTGAATCATTTTAGAGACAGACACTCTTTCCACTGATCTAAACAGAACAGACTTAACTGAGTAGGCTATGGCTGTGTTTACACATGCTGCCCAGCTCTGATCTTTTGCCCAATTATTTGCGAAATAACTGGTTTGATTGGGCAAAAGACCAATTATTATTGAAAAAAGATCTGAATTGGGCTGCCTAAGTTAACGCAGCCATTGTGATGGATATTATTACCTACTGTAAAGTGACAGTAACATTTGAAACAGTGTAAAATAGCTTCGGGTCCTGCATGTTTTTTGTATGGATGATTTGTCTACAACAGCTGTTCAGATATGGCTGCATCATGTGAGCTCAGCTCCTGATGTGTGACTGTAGCTGGAGCCTGTCCGTTCCACTCTATGTAATGTCAATAACATAAAACATTGCTGTTCACAACACAACACAACCGTGTCACTGGAATGACACGAAACAGGCCCGCAAACAATCAAAACTTAAAATATAGGTTACTGCTTTAAAAAGGTGAAAACTATAAAGAACCCGACTACGAGCACCTCACGCTTTAAAAATAAGTTTGCTACATGACAGCGAAACAATCCTCACCATGATGTGCTCTGGGGCCTAGGCTACTTCAGAAATAACCAACATTTTATGCAGAACAGCATCCATTCCGTATGCACAACTCGGATACATTGCTGATAGTTTAGTAGCCTAAAATCCAAGAAACTCACCTCGAGCTGCTCCTTGCAGAGAACGTCCGAGGAACGACTATTTCCAGATGTGGCTTGGGTGTAATATTAAAGTAAGTTCTTTCCTTGATATAACAGGTATTCCCCCCTCATTTCCCCCTTTCTTTCACGAGTTGAAACTCAGTCTTCCCTTTCTCATCTTGCTCACTCTCGTCCTCTCTTCTCTCTGTACCGAACACGTCCGCTTGGAAGAGAAACAGATTTGCAACAATCTCGACTGGTCCCGTCCTTTTCTCTCATTCTGTTCTCTCTCGCGCGCAGTATGCCAGCCCCCAACGTCCGGGATGCGTGCTGCAGCGGTTCAGCGCCACCGGCAGACAGAGGGAAACGAACGGAGCAGAATGGAGCAGCGCGGGCGAACTTGCTGCTCTCGTCGTGGCTCGAACGCTGATCTGGAGTGACACGTTTTAGGACGGTGGAGGGAAGGGGATAGGAGACGGTATCATAGGGGCTATTCAGACGGCCGGTGTTCCTTTGCTTGACAGAAACAATCCCTTACATCATTTTACTGTCGACCACTTTGCTTCAAAGATCATGTGTCCTTTGTCATATAAATAGTCTATTTGCTAGCGTATGTGTTAACATACAATGCAATGTAGATCAAATAGTGGTGTGTAAAATGTCCCACTGGGCTATGGTCTGTCACAGTCTGTGAGATCTCTTGAGTCAGATTCTTTAGTCAGTGGCCATATCCTGACTGGGTTAGAAACACTTTGGGTCACAGCCTATTCCAGAGGAAATCCTGATTCCTGTCCCCTCACGAACTAGCCTATAGAAACTCAATTGGTAGCTAATTCCTCTTAGCACTACACTACCTCTCTGACTGAGCTTTGAAACAGAGCCGTCGTTGTGTCTGAATGGGTTTAGTGTCAGAGATGGTGAGGCTGTACAGTATGTACTGCTCCTTGCCCTTAGGGCCTTATCGTCCAGAGGTTGGTGGGAAAAGGTTGTTAAATGCCAGTCAACATTACACAGAGGGACATTTCTTTCTTTATTTTCCCTTTTGTATTTTAACCATTTGTACATCGTTACACTGTATATATACATAACATGACATTTGTAATGTCTTTATTCTTTTAGAACCTCTGTGAGTGTAATGTTTACTGTTCATTTTTATTTTTTATTTCACTTTTGTATATTATCTACTTCACTTGCTTTGGCAATGTTAACATATGTTTCCCATGCCAATAAAGCCCCTTGAATTGAATTGAATTGAATTGACATGATCCACTGTTTGATGATTCATGGTGAGTGGTGTCTATTGTATCAATTCATGGAGAACATTTGGAACGTTGCTTGAACCAGTAACCTTGTTACTGTGCCATAAAGGTTCAGACCCCAAGGTAGAGGCCATACTATGCCTTCATATAGATAACACTTTTAGACTATGTGAAAATGGATAATGCTATCCATTATTTTTTATAATTGAATGATTCTTAAGTCATTGCTCAATTGATAGTGTCCGGTTCATAGCTCTACACGTGAGGTCCAGTACCAGTCTATAACCTGACTGATACCTGAGACCCCTATCACTGTTGAACTCTGAATGACCCTCTACCTCCCTCTCACTTTCTCTTGCTCTCTCACTCTCTCTTGCTCTCTCTCTCTATCTCTCTCTTGCTCTTTCTCTCTCTCCCTCTCTCTTTCTCTGTTTGTGTAAACTGTACGCATTTATAAACTGAATTGCTGCCAAGAACATTACCCCCACTTCTCTGATCACCCTCATCCCATCTATTCCCCCTTTCTCACCCACCACCTCCCTCTCCTTCCCCATTCTCCAAGGCTATAATCCCCACCTCTCCTCTTCCACCTCCCTCTTCCCTCTCCTCCTCCAGCCAGTGTACTGCTCCTGTGCTAATATAATTCACAGCTGAAATTAGATGCACTGATGGAGTGCAGCCGCTGCATTCTCCCCAACAGCCTCTCTGTGCATTCTACTACATTAGGTGAGGCCTTATGACACTTTATTCCCTATGTAGCGCACACATTTGTACCAGAATCCATAGAGCTTTGGTCAAAAGTAGTGCACTAAATAGGGACTAGGGTGTCATTTGGGAAGCACCCTCAGAGCGTATTTACAGGACTGACTGATGATGAGGGTTGTGGGCAGGACTCTCGTTCAGTTTTGAACTGCAGCAGTTGTGGTTTTTTAACTGTTCATTTATTAATCTGTGACTCTGCCAACATGTATAGCATACATTTCCTGCTGCATTTACAGTTAGTGTGGGTGTGTGTGTGCGTGCATGCGCAGGCACGTGTGTGTGTGTGTGCACCAACTAATGAAAGTAATTGCCTTGGGCAGTCAGTTGGGCTTGTGATAGAGTGTGTATATTTGATCATATAGCTTGGAGCTCAGTCCATCTAATGCTTCTTCCATACAGCACACTGAGTGGGGGTAGCGTCTCATTTGACCGATACTATATCCACATTTCTTTCTTTTGCGGTTGGTTATGTGGTTGTGATGTGACTGTTGCAATACACTGATGCTGTTGAACAAAATGCAAGTGTGGTATGCACAATTTGTATCCAATGACTGGAGACCTACTCAAATAAACTAAACTGTTATTTGTCACATGCTTCGTAAACAACAGCTGTAGACTAACAGTGAAATGCTTACTTACAGGCCTTTCACAACAATGCAGAGAGAATTTAATTTAATTTAATAATAACACATAACTTGGCTATATACACGGGGTACCAGTACCGAGTTCATGTGCAGGGTTGTGAGGTAATTGAGGTAGATATGTACATATACACTACATTGACAAAAATGTGGACACCTGCTTGTCAAACATCTCATTCCAAAATGAGTCCCCCCTTTGCTGCTTTAACAGCCTCCACTCTTCTGGGAAGGCTTTCCACTAGATGTTGGAACATTGCTGAGGGGACTTCAATTCATCACAAGAGCATTAGTGAGGTTGGGCACTGCTGTTGGGCGATTAGGCCTGGCTCGCAGTCGGCATTCCAATTAATCCCAAATGTGTTCAATGGGGTTGAGGTCATGGCTCTTTGCAGGCCAGTCAAGTTCTTCCACACCGATCTCAACAAACCATTTCTGTATGGACCTCGCTTTGTGCACTGGGGCATTGTCATGCTGAAACAGGAAAGGGCCTTCCCTAAACTGTTGCCAAAAAGTTCGAGGCACAGAATCATCTAGAAAGTCATTGTATGTTGTAGCGTTAAGATTTCCCTTCACTGGAACTAAGGGGCCTAGTCCCAACCATGAAAAACAGCCCCAGACCATTATTACTCCTCCACCAAACTTTACAGTGCATTGGGGCAGATAGTGTACTCCTGGCATCCGCCAAACCCAGATTCGTCCGTCAGACTGCCAGATGGTGAAGCATGATCCATCACTCCGGAGAACGGGGTTTCCATTTCATAAAGCTCCCGATGAACGGTTCTTGTGCTGATGTTACTTCCAGAGGCAGTTTGGAACTCGGTACTGAGTGTTGCAATTGAGGATAGACAATTTTTACATGCTACGCGCTTCAGCACTCGGCTGTCCTGTTCTGTGAGCTTGTGTGGCCTTCCACCGAGCCGTTGTTGCTCCTAGACGTTTCCACTTCACAATGACAGCACTTACAGTTGACCAGGGCAGCTCTAGCAGGGCAGAAATGTGACGAACTGACTTGTTGGAAAGGTGGCATCCTTTGATGGTGACACGTTGAAAGTCACTGGGCTCTTCAGTAAGGTCATGCCAATGTTTGTCTATGGAGATTGTATGGGTGTGTGCTCAATGTTATACACATGTCTGCAATGGGTATGGCTGAAATAGCGAATCCACTAATTTGAAGGGGTGTCCACATAYTTATGGATATATAGTGTATATGATTTTTTAATATTCACTATTAGCAATTGCTGATTTTATGTTCAATACAATTCAACAAAAATGTAATGTATTGTTGTTTTGCTATATATTTACTGCAGCATACTGTTAATTATGGTGCATTGTGGATTAATATTGTGGGAGGAGAAAGAATTGCTAGCTCATTAACATATTTTAAGGCACGGTAAGTGGCTATGTTTATTTACTATCATAAAAAAAAATTGGGGGGGGGGTGGGCTATGTCTGTTGTGCACCCGTCAGTGAGAGTCCTGTACCAATTTAAGTTATATGTGGTATTAGTTCCCAAGAAATGTAATTTATATAGGGAACAGATCAGAGTGGTAGCAGGTATAGGCCCACCCACTTCGGAGCCAGGCCCACCCACTGGGGAGCCAGGCCCAGACAATCAGAATGAGTTTTTCCCCACAAAAGGTTATTTATTACAGACTGAAGTACTCCTCGGTTTCATCAGCTGTCCGGTTGGTTGGTCTCAGATGATCCCGCAGGTGAAGAAGCCGGATGTGGAGGTCCTGGGCTGGCATTGTTACACGTGGTCTGCAGTTGTGAGGCCTGTTGGACCTACTGCCAAATTCTCAAAAATTACATCAGACGCGGCTTATGGTAGAGAAATAAACATTTGATTCTCTGGCAACAGCTCTGGTGAACCTTCCTGCAGTCACGCTCCCTTAAAACTTGAGACATCTGAGGCACTGTGTTGTGTGACAAAACTGCACATTTTAGAGTGGCTTTTTATTGTCCCCAGTACAAGGTGCACCTGTGTAATGATCATGCTGTTTAATCAGCTTCTTGATATGCCACACTTGTCAGGTGGATGGATTATTTTGGCAAAGGAGAAATGCTTACAAACAAGGATGTAAGCAAATTTGTGCACAAAATTTGATAGAAATAAGCTTTTTGTGCATATGGAACATTTCTGGGATCTTTTAACACTTTACATATTGCGTTTAGATTTTTGTTCAGTATATTTACCCATGTCCATTTGATCTGTTTTGCCCTGTAGTCAAACCCAGTTTGGAAGCCTTTGTTTAGACCTCTATAAGTGCAAGTAATATAAAACTCCTAGTATACATTAATTTGCTGTAATATGCAAATGCATACAGGCAACCTGCTTGCTCTAATACCTTGTAATTACAGTAAAATATTGCAGAAATAATTTTTTACATTTTAATAGTTGCTTTTACTGTGTTGTACTGTGTTTTATTGCTCTTCAACAATATTTTCAGTAACGTTTACAGAAATGTTTTACTTGCTATAACTCTTGATATGTGTTTTTTTTATCAACCTTGGTAAAATGCACTGACTGTAAGTTGCTAAAGACAAGAGTGCTCGCTAAATGATCAAAATGTAAATGTAAATGTCAACATTTAAACTTYCAAAGAACACTGGGTAGTATGTCGCTGCATGGGTAATTCCAGTAATATACTGTAAATTAGATTACAGTAACATGTTTGGTACTGTAAAATGGATTACCGTAAAATGGATTACAGTAGCTGTAGTGGCCAATTGCTCTAAGTTACTGTACATTTTACCAGAAATGTTTTACAATGTACACACACGTGCATGTGTGCACACACACAACCACTCCGACCAGGAACTGTCAAGAGAAGAACTGACCCTTTAATTGGATACATGACGATGATGCCGGTCCAGTTAATGAGCCTATAGGACGATAACAAGACAGATATCAAATGTTTTCCTTATATTTTTTTCCCCTTGTTATGTTTATATTTATTGTTCTGTTTCTGGGGTTATTTTGATGTGTGGTGACCACATTCCAGTCTTCATTGTTTATGTTATRTAATAATGTAATTTTCCCATGGTGAATTAAACATATACATTAAGTACATTGTAGCTAGTTATTAATACTTGAATAAAAGAACACTTGTGAATGTTCGACTGAAACAACAGAATTTAGAACTCTATGCTTTTGGGTATTTCAGAATCTGTCTGTGGTGCAGGTACTTGTTTATCATTGTAGAGAGAAGACCTACAGTAACAGGGTCAAAGTTAGGTCAGGTGACTAGCAGGACTAGACCCTGGTCATAAGATGAAGACCCTTAAGGCAGAGAAGGTCTGTGAATCATRTGATATGAGAGGCCCATTTCATATAGCTCGGTCTCCTGTTCCTTCCACTATAGGATTTATGCCATCTATGTTCACAACCTACTGGAAGGCTAGCTATCACCATATTATAAACCATATTCCAGAAATACACTACACTACATGCACTACAAGGCACGGCTTAAAATATGCAACGCGCCAGAAACTTTCCCCGCCCACAAAATATTTCCACAATTTCAAGGCCAGGTATGTCCTGCTCTACCATATGGGAGTCTCTCAAAGCATACCTACGTGGCCAAATTATTTCCTATACAGCCAACCAAAACAAAGCTCACTCTCAGCAACTTCGGGACATGAGCGAATCCATAGCCACATTGGATGAGAAGTATGCTATGGTTCCTTCCTCTGATCTGCATAAAGAGCGCCAACTACTCCAATCTGAATTTGATGAGCTTTCTACCAGGCAAGCTGAACATTTACTCTTGCGAGCTCAATACAGAGTGTATGAACAAGGCGACAAGGCCAGTAAACTCCTTGCACATCAGATCCGTAAATCTGAGGCCTCATGTTTAATCCCACAAATAAGGACCCTGTCTGGTGCCACCACAGTTATACATAAAGAGATCAATGATCAATTCAAACAATTTTACTCTGCGCTATACACCTCTGAATCTCCTCAAGACCCTTTGCTGATTGATTGATTAATTCTTTAATGGCTTGAATATGCCTTCAATTGATATAGACTCCCGTGACTGTCTAGAAGAATAACTTACACCTGAGGAGATTGCAACAGCAGTGTACGCAATGAAAAGTGGTAAATCACCGGGTCCGGACGGTTTTCCAACTGAATTTTACAGGACGTTTTCTGGTCTGCTTTGCCCATTCTTGTCTCGATTATTTGCAGAGTGCCTTAATACCTCAAAGCTACCGCCTAGTCTTTATCAGGCTTCAATTTCATTACTATTAAAGAAAAACAAAGACCCCCTGGAATGTGGATCCTATAGCCCAATCTCGCTTTTAAACTGTGATTACAAAATCCTAGCCAAAGTTTTAGCCATCCGTATGGAGGGCTCGCTGCACCAAGTAATACACTCTGACCAGACTGGCTTTGTGAGAAATAGGCATTTGTTTTTCAATATTAGACGCCTTATGAATATACTGTACTCTCCAGCGTTGGGGGACCCGAAGGTGGTGGTCTCACTTGATGCGGAAAAAGCTTTTGACCGCGTTGAGTGGGACTACCTAACAGCTGCCCTTTATAGATTTGGCTTTGGCCCCAAATTCATTGCATGGATAAAGAGTCTTTATTTTTCTCCCATGGCTTCGGTACAGACTAACAACTTGTCCTCTGACTATTGTCCCTTGCACCGCGGATCCAGACAGGGTTGTCCACTCTCCCCCTTGTTGTTTGCTCTGGCAATCGAGCCTCTCGCCATTGCACTACGCTCTAATGATGCCATTCAAAGTATAATCAGGACGGGCTTGGAGCAGAAAGTCTCGCTATATGTTGACGACCTCCTTTTGTTTATCTCCAACCCTGATACCTCATTGCCACGTGCCTTATCTGTTCTTAAAAAGTTTGGATCAATCTCAGGATACAAGCTGAATCTTGGCAAGAGTGAGCTTTTTCCTGTAAATAAGGCTGCTTTAAAGTGCTCTTCTGCAAGTTTTCAGTTTAGGATTGTCCTGGATCAATTCACCTACTTGGAGTTAAAGTGACAAGGAAATATTCAAATTTGTTTCAGGAAAACTTTGTTGCTCTAGCAGACAGTTTGCAACAATCTTTTACTTTTTGGAAGTCTCTACCTCTTTCTCTTATCGGAAGGATTAATGTCATTAAAATGAATGTGTTGCCCAAATTTGTATATTTATTTCAATGTTGACCCATTTTTATTCCAAAGTCTTTTTTTAATTCACTGGATCAAACATTCATGTATTTTATTTGGGATGGCAAGGATTGGTAGAAAACATTTACAGAAGCCTAAGGCACTGGGTGGTTTAGCTCTACCAAATTTTCAGACATACTATTGGGCAAATTTCAGAGCCCTTTTGTACTGGCTGCAGACTGATCCTACTGGCCCTAGACCACTCTGGGTCCAGATGGAGTCGGAATCATGTAAACCTGCTGCACTTTCTTCTGTGTTGTGCTCATCTCTCCCAGTGTCCCTAGGCAAAGGTGTGTCAACCCAATTGTAAAGTAGTCTCTTAAAATTTGGAATCAGTTCCTTTTAGCCTTTAGCCTCCGAGGCTTTTCTCTATCAGGCCCAATTAATCAGAACATTTTATTTCCTCCATCTTTGAATGATGGTGCTTTTGGCATCTGGCACCCACTAGGCCTCTCCTCACTAGCCCAATTATTCTTTGATGATACATTTGCCTCTTTTGCTCAGCTACAGGAAAAGTTCAACCTCCCCCATCCGCTATCTCCAGACTAGGAACTTTGTCAGAGCTAACACACCTGCATTTCCCCATAGGCCTGCGAATACAGCTATAGAGAGCATCTTTGAGCTGAACAAGCTTCCTAGGGGCGCAATTTCAGATGTATATGCAATCATTCATGACTTACAGAACCCTTATTTGGTGCCTTTAAAGACTCGATGGGAAAAGGATTTGGGGGAGGAACTTGGGGAAGACACCTGGGAATCTGTGCTGCACAGGGTGCATTCGTCCTCTTTTAGCACTAGACACAGCCTCATTCAATTCAAGGTGGTTCACCGTATCCACTGGTCCGGGGCCAAACTTGGAAGAATATTCTCTGATTTTGATCCTACCTGTGTCAGATGTAAAMCGGAACCAGCCACACTGTTGCATATGTTTTGGGGCGGTCGTAAACTGTCAGGTTTCTGGGAATTAATATTTAAATGTTTCTCTAATATATATGACACTGTTATAGATCCGTCTCCCCTTACAGCCCTTTTTGGTGTACTGCCCATAGGTACCCCCCTGTCAAGAATCCAGTTGGACACTGTTGCTTATAGAACTATTTTAGCTAGACGGCTAATACTACAGAACTGGAAGATGGTAGCTCCCCATCATATTAATATTGGGTGAGAGATGTGTTGTGCTCTCTGAAACTAGAACAAATTTAAGTCAATACACGTGGGAACCCCAAACTGTTTTATGAGGCTTGGGCTCTATTCCGGTCTTACTTCAAACAGTCCATCCTCTGATGGCATTCATTTTAAAACAAAAAGAAGTCTGTATTTGACTCCCCTGTGACTTAAGGGTTGGATGAGGATTTCATTTTTTTTTGGGGGGGGGGGGGGCATTAAGGTTGATGATGTGCTTATTGATTGTGTCCTGCGGATGCCTTGTTCGGTCAGAGACTAAAATGTGAGCTTGTTTTGCCCTGTTTTTTTTGAGGGGGGGTTTACCTTTTGTTCACGCTTACAAAGAATTATTATAATTTATTTTCTTTTAAAGCATTGTAAACTTTTTTTTGGGTCCAGTGGATGGTCGGTCTGTGGCCATGACTGTCTGTGAGTGGTTGCATTTCTCCACCCCTATCCCTTGACTCTTTACAGGAACAATGGTGAGGTGTTTGCTCTGTCCCTGTATTACAGATTGCCCTTTAACCTTTGTAGCCTTCTGCCCGGTGTGTTTAACTTGTCGAAAGTACGGTATCTTTAAAGCTAATTATTTATTTTTTAAATAGTTGAGTATATTATTTATATTGTTTTGTGTTGTCTTCTGTGTAAAACTGAATAAACAGAGTTTAAAATATATATATATTTCCACAATGCACAAAAATTAATACTGTAAAAAGCATTTATGGTATTTTCCTGTTCATTCTACGGTGTATTATTGTTGAAATTATTACAGTATGCTTTCAAACAAATGTGCAGTATTTTAGTGTGCATTCTATGGTAATCTACTGTATTCAGTTTATACAGTATCATACTGTTGACTAATGCAGTAATTTACGGATAAAATTACAAAAACGGGTAACAGTGTATGTGTGTGTGTCAGGGGGGTTATTTGCATATTCCAAAGTTAAATCAGTGGGGAGCATCACAGTGTGAAACAAGCATTCTTAGCCCCATGCAGCACTGGGCTCATACAATATTGAATCTTTTGTCCACTGCAGACTCTATCTGTATGGCTGTGAATAGAATAGAAGGGAGAGAATTGGGGCAGAAAACTCTTAACTCCATTCCAAAGTTCTATTCTAGAACACTGTTTTTCTGTTTGTTCACAGATGTACACTACTGCCATCTGAGTGCTTTGAGTTGGATACCAACGTCTGTTTTGTAAACAAAGTCTGTGAAAGCCAGTGTGTATGCATCATACTGTAGTGTACAGTAAGTCCTAATCCTTTGAAATATGCTGTTATTGTTCGAGGCTTGATCAGTGGGATACGAACGTTGACATTTTGGTCACTGCTTGTACTGACTGAATACAATGGGATAGAACCCCCCCCCCCCCATGGTGAGACAAAGCTGAATAGATGAGCTGCCCAGTCTGTTTACAATCCAACTACAATCCTTTCAGATCTCTGAAATAGAATAATCAAGGATCCAGAGCAATAGGGAAAGCTATGAGGTTGTTTTGGATGGATTGGGCACTATATGCACCACCGCATTATTATTTTGATGGAGTTTTGAGTCCAAAAATGTTTTTTTTTGCGGTGTGCAGACAGCATCCCTGTTCTGGCTCCACACACCTGCAGTACACTGATTTATATTCAAGAAATGGAGTGCAGCAATCACCTGCCTTCACCTATACAGTGAGCACCATAATTAATTGGACAGTGACCATTTCTTTAGTTATTTTGGTTCTGTACTCTAGCACTTTGAGTTTGAAAGGATACAATGACAATGAGGGTGAAGTGCAGACTGTCAGCTTTAATTTGAGGGTATTTTCATACATATCGGATGAACCGTTTAGAAATTATAGAAGCTGTTGTACATAATCCCCCTCATTTTCGGGCATCAAAAAACATTGGACAGTTTAACATAATGTAGAATTAAGTAATCATTGTTAATATTTGGTCCGTTATCCTTTGCATGCAATGACTGCTTGAAGTCTGCGATGCATCGACAACACCAGACGCTGGGTATCTTCCCTGGTGATGCTCTGCCAGGCCYGTACTGCAGCCATCTTCAGTTCCTGCTTGTTTCGGGGACTTATTGCCTTCAGTCTCCTCTTCAGCATGTAAAATGCATGTTCAATTGGATTCAGATCTGGTGCTTGACTCGGCCAGTCAAGGATTTTCCACTTTTTGGCCATCAAAACCCCCTCGTTGCTCTAGCAGTATGTTTAGGGTCATTGTCTTGTTGCATGATGAAGTGCCGTCCAATGAGTTTGGAGGCATTTGGTTTTATCTGAGCAGATAAAATATTTCTATAGACTTCAGAATTCATTGTTCTACTTCTGTCTTCAGTCACATCATCGATGAAGACAAGTGAGCTGGCAGCCATACAGGCCCAAGCCATATTACCTACTCCACCATGTTACACGGATGAGGTGGTAGCAATTTCAAAGATTTTACTGAGTTACAGTTCATAAAGGAAATCAGTCAGCATGTACAACAGCGTGTTCCAGTTCCCGCCAATATCSAGGATATTCACACAGCCATTGAAGASCAGTGGGACAATGTTTCACAGGCCACACTCAACAGACTGATCAACTCTACGCGAAGGAGATGTGTCGCGCTGCATAAGGCAAATGGTGGTCACACCAGATACTGACTGGTTTTCGGATCCATGACCCTACCTTTTTTTTAAGGTATCTGTGACCAACAGATGCATATCTGTATTCACAGTCATCTGAAATCCATAGATTAGGGCCTAATTTATTTATTCAAATTGACTGATTTCCTTTATGAACTGTAACTCAGTAGAATCTTTGAAATTGCTACATGTTGCATTTATATTTTTGTTTAGTGTAGATGCGTATCGAATCGTCTTGAAACGGAAATATGCACATCACAAAGAGTTTCTAACATTGGGGGTTCCTCCGGCTCCTACGCACCTGGCTGGGATACAGTAATTGAGGTGGACAATATTTTCTCTTTTTGAAATTAACTTTTCTTATGAAAACCGAAACAGCATTTGATGTGTAAACAATATAGTGTCTTATGAGCAGGGTTTGTGAGAAAATCACTAAACAAAATCAGAACTATAGATAATTTTAAGGGAGATCAGCTTCAGCTTTGTTGCAGTTTTCTACAAATGAATCTCTCCTCTCTTCTCTCTCTCTCTTTCCCTCTCTTTCTCTCTCTCTCTCTCTCTCTCTCTCTCTCTCTCTCTCTCTCTCTCTCTCTCTCTCTCTCTCTCTCTCTCTCTCTCTCACTCTCTCGCTCTCTCTCTCTCTCTGCTCTCTCTCTCTCTCTGCTCTCTCTCTCTTTCTCTCTCTCTCCCTGCCTTTGTTTCTCTCTGTCATCCCCCTCTCTGTACTCCACCTCTCCCCTTTCTTCTGCTAAGTAAATAGAAAGTTAAACTAAACCAATTGAAGTGTCTCTGAATTGAATCGCTCTAACCAATAAGCTCTTACTAAGCTGTCACAAGTGCACTAAATAACTCTCAACCTGTAAATGGAAGATTAATACTTTTTTCAGGATCAAATTTTTCGCTCCCAGAGCTTAAATTAAGTGTTTAGAGCCATCCTCCCAGGATTACTGAAACCAACTTCAAAAGCTCATCTTTCTAATCCTTTATTATTGATATGGGAAGGTAGGGAAATAGGGAGTAAAATGTACCATTAGAGCTACGGCAACGTCACAAAAAGATTTAACAATACTCCCTATTCAAAACTAAGACAAACAGTAAATACTGTATGTTTTTTAAAGGGTTTCATTGTTAGTTAGAAACATTTGAAGAACATTAGGCTATTAGGATCCTATGGCTCCCGCCTCTCTCTGGGTTTTCTCTTCTGTGTATTGAATAACTCCCCTCTAATGACACTGTGGTGTGTGCTAAATAGGCTTGGACTGATAGTGCCTCAGTAATTGACCACACACACAACACACACACACACACCACACACACACACACACCACACACACACACAACACACACACAAACACACACACACAACACACACACACACACACACACACACACACACACACACCACACAACACACACCACACACACACACAACACAAAACAGGGTTCAGCTGAGAGGACACTTTTTATAAAAACAAAATGAAAAAAGTATATGACGTTGTTGGTATTCAACAAACTTTAATCTCATAACAGTACATGATGTAACAGAAAATATCAAACATTGACGATGATGTCAAGTCTATCTTAATTTACTCACAATTAAAGTCAAGAACAACATCCCACGAAAGTGTCAGTGTGACACTAATAATCCACTGTAGCCTCTCCTCAACACAAACAAACACCCCATGGTCACGCTACAGACAGGTTACTTGAGTGTGTCCAAATGGCACCCTATTCCTTTAGTGCACTACTTTTGCCCAGGGACCACAGGGCTGGTGGTAGACCATATACGGAATAGTGTGGTATTTGGGACGCATGCTGTACAAATGTGACCCTTACAGGGGCTGTCCACAGTAAGTTGTGTGTTGTCAGTATGTGTGTTCCTTACAGGGGCTGTCCACAAGTAAGTGTGTGTTGACAGTATGTATGTTCCTTACAGGGGCTGTCCACAGTAAGTTGTGTGTTGACAGTATGTATGTTCCTTACAGGGGTGTTCAGTAAGTGTGTGTTGACAGTATGTATGTTCCTTACAGGGGCTGTCCACAGTAAGTGTGTGTTGACAGTATGTATGTTCCTTACAGGGGCTGTCCACAGTTGGTGTGTTTTGACTGTAAATAAATACTGCAAACAACATAACAGATGCCCTGACCTTCCCCTATGAGGGGTCCCAAATGTCATGCAGTGTTAGTGGTGTATGCACACACACACACACACACACATAGGCATGCACACACATGTGCACATATGCAGATACACACACGCATGGTAGCATGCACACAAACACAAACAAACCCACACAGACAGACACACACTTCACATTCACACACACACTCCCCGCATTCACACAAACACAAACACAGACACACACATCCCATTCACACACACACTCACACACAGCAGGGGACTGGGATGTAAGCAATATTTGCTTTTGTGTGTAAGGAGAACGCTCCATGTTACATTAGATTAATCCACACACTCAGATGGGAGGGCAATGACCCAGATTAGCCAAGCGCTAAGTCTCTCTCTCTCTCTGTGTGTGCGTTTGTATGTGTATGTGTTGATGGAATTTATAGCTTTAAAGGAATGATTAGAATACTCCACTCTGAAACCATATAATTGTAGAAATTGACTAGAATCTTAAAGTTATAATTAATGATGTGTGTAGTTTTAGTCAGTCAAACAATATGTCTATTATAGTGTCTTGAGCACAGACTGTCTGAGCAGTATAATAAGCATCACATGTAGCAGTGAATTATACTGTACATTTCCCAGAGAGATTGTGCTCCAGATGGCCATTTCAGTCAGGCAACACAAAGGGCAACACATTCTCATACAGTGAGAATAAGACCCTGGTGAATTTGTGTTCTTCTACTCTTCTCCCCAAAGTGTGCACTTGTTTACTCCACTCTCTTTGATTTTTACGCCTTAGGTCAAGATTGTTTCTACATGAGCAGAATGTGTGTGTGTGTGTGTGTGTGCGTGCGTGTCTTCAGTCACGTGTGTGTGTATTAGAGGGATAGAGGTTAAATATCAAAAGGCATGTGAAGGCTTGTAGTGTTATTATGCAGTTCATATACTGTTCACCGGACGTGCTACCTGTCCCAGACCTGCTGTTTTCAACTCTCTAGAGACAGCAGGAGCGGTAGAGATACTCGATCAGAGAAGTAGTTGGTGAACCAGGCGAGTATCTCGGTAGAGATAACTCGCCCTTGGTTCTCACAACTAGCTTCTCTGATCGAGTTCCAGTGTGTCAAATCGGAGGGTCTGTTGTCCGGGCCTCTGGCAGTCTCTATGGGGGTGCCACAGGGTTCAATTCTTGGACGACTCTCTTCTCTGTATATACATCAATGATGTCGCTCTTGCTGTGGTGATTCTCTGATCCATCTCTACGCAGACACACTATTCTGTATACTTCTGGCCCTTCTTTGACACTGTTTAACACCTCCGGGCGAGCTTCAATGCCATACAATCTCTCCTTCCGTGGCCTCATTTGCGTCTTAAATAACAAGTAAAACTATAAATGCGCTCTTCAACCCCGATCCGCTGCTGCACCTGCCGCCTGTCACAACATCACTCTCTGGCGCTCTGACTAGAATATGTGGACAATACCTACAATACCTGGTGTCTGAGTTAGACTGTAAACGTCTCTTCAATCTCACAATCAAAACATCTCCAATCCATAAGTTAATCTAGAATGAGCTTGCCTATTCGCAACAAGCATCCTTCACTCATGAACATTGCAACTTACCTTGGTAAAACTTACATCCTCCAATGCTCACTTGCGGTTGATGTATTATCAAAATAGCCTCAAAACCCTACTCAATAAATTGGGATGCAGTCTTCACAATGCATCGTTTTGTCACAAAGCCATATACTACCCACCACTGCGACCGTTACACTCTCGTTGCTGGCCCTCCTATACTCGTCGCCAAACCCACTGGCTCCAGGTCATCTACAAAGACCTGAGGTAAAGTTCCCCCCTTATCTCCAGCTCGTGGTCAGCCCTAGTAGCCCTACCTGCTAGGCACGCTCTCAGCAGGGTAGATCTCTTGTCACCGACCAAACCAATTCTTCCTTTGCCGCCTCTCTCCAGATCTCTGCTGCCAATGACTGCGACGAACTAACAAAAATCTCTGAAAACTGGAAAAGTTATCTCCTCACTAGCTTTCAAGCACCAGCTGTCAGAGAGCTCATAATTACTGCACCGTACATAGTCCCATAATAATTTAGCCCAAACAACGTCCTCTCTTTACATACTGTATTATTTATTTATGTTGCTCTTTGCACCCACATTATTCTATTTACTTTTCGATATCTCTACTATCTCTACTCTACTTTTTTTTAACTTGCTATATTGTATTTACTTCGCCACCATGGCCTTTTATATTTTTTATTTATTTATATATATATTTTGTTTGCCTTCACCTCCCTTATCTCACCTCACTTGCTCATATTGTATATAGACTTATTTTTCACTGTATTATTGACTGTATGTTTGTTTTACTCCATGTGTAACTATGTGTTGTTTGTATGTGTCGAACTGCTTTGCTTTATCTTGGCCAGGTCGCAATGTAAATGAGAACGTGTTCTCAATTTGCCTACCTGGTTAATAAAGGTGAAAAAAATAAATAATGATCAACTATGAAAAGCCAACTGACATTTACTCCTGAGGTGCTGACATTCTGTAACCCTCGACAACTACTGTGATTATTATTATTTGACCATGCTGGTCATTTATGAACATTTGAACATCTTGGCCATGTTCTGTTATAATCTCCACCCAGCACAGCCAGAAGAGGACTGGCCACCCCTCAAAGCCTGGTTCCTCTCTAGGTTTCTTCCTAGGTTTTGGCCTTTCTAGGGAGTTTTTCCTAGCCACCGTGCTTCTACACCTGCATTGCTTGCTGTTTGGGGTTTTAGGCTGTGTTTCTGTACAGCACTTTGAGATATCAGCTGATGTAAGAAGGGCTATATAAATACATTTGATTTGATTTGATGATTATACCTATGTGTCTATCTTCAGAACAGATCAAGGACACCATCAGGTACAGTACAGTCAACTCTCCTTAATCACCTTTTAGCACACATTCTTCTAAGATATCAACAACAACATCAATACAATTGTGTTCATATACTGTAGCTCTAAATGCACTCATGTCATGGTGATTCAGGTTCCAGTCCGAGTCACTGGTCAATCCAAGGTGTGTTGTCGACAAACGCATTGCATTTGATTTTTAAAGGTAATGCTCGAGTTGACATACGCAGCAGCGTTTACCATAAACGTCTGGGATATTGCCTTTAAAGCAGCAGTTGAAACAATAACAAAGCCGTCTCCCCACCCTTGTTCCKGTAAAAAGCTGAGGGATGGGGCTGGAGAAATGTAACCACTCTCAAATTCATAGACAGAGCTATGGATGCAAGGACTGACCATCTGTGATATCAAAATTATAGTTTCACCCATGTTTTGAAGCTATATAGTGTTTGTTTACATTTAGTTTGTTTGCAAACATTGGAGTAAAACAATAAGTCATTGAAACACACACAYCCGCTCTTCTTCTTCCCGGAGAGATGTTTATTTCTGTCAGTGTGATGCACAAAGAATCCCGGTGGCTGTACCGACTCCGACAGCTTATCCCCAGAGAGACATGTTTCCATGAAACAGAGTATGTTACAATCCCTGATGTCTCTCTGGAAAGCAGAGAGACATGCCCTTGTTATCTAGAGACTGGACATTAGCGAGTAATATACTCGGAAGCAGTGCGTGGTATGCGCGCCTCCGAAGTCTSACCAGAAGGCCGTTCCATCTACCGCTTCTGCAGCGACGTTGTTTTGGGTCAGCCTCTGGAATCAGTTCAAATGCTTTGGGTGGTTCAGATAAAGGATCCACTTCGGGAAAGTCGTATTCCTGGTCGTAGTGCTGGTAAGTTGACATCGCTCTGATATCCAATAGTTCTTTCCGGCTGTATGTAATAACACTTAAGATTTTCTGGACTTACAATGTAAAAAATAATACCAAAAAAAAACAAATACTGCAACGTTTCTAGAAGGACTAGAAGCGAGGCGACCCTCTCTGTCGGCGCCATCTTGCAATGTAAAACGCCATTCAACGGCTGAGGGTCGAGGGCTGTCTACTTTGCGCTTGAACCGCARCCTGTACACGTGTTACGTACAAACGCGCACACAGTTTCCATTGTGAGGAAATCTGAATCTTTGGATATGAGTTGAAACAGCAGCTGTGGAAATGTTATCGTTGGCTGAGACGATGGTACCRCTGAAAAACTCTCCAGACACTGAACAGACGTGTGAATACACATACAGATGAAGATAATGTGAAAGTACACATGCGCATGCCTACCTACGTGTGCTTACGTACACATAACCAATAAAGCGAGTATCTAACAAACAAGATAGTTTGGGAGGCGATAGGCAAGAGAGCAGTGAAGAAAAATAAGTGAAGTGAGAGAGGGAGCAGGAGAGGTCAGGGGAGAGTACAGAGCTGAGGGGACAGGGGGAGAGGAGAGAGAGATAAGAAGAGAGGGGTGCGAGGAGGAGTCAAAGAGAGGGTGTGCTGCACTAACGTGAAGAGACAGGGCCAGTCAGGGGAGCATCTGTTTTTAGAACTTTCCTCTTACCTTCTCCTCCCTCTTTCCTCCTCCTAGAAGAGGCTTAGGGGTAGCTTTAGGTCAGTGCGGGGCAAACAGACAACTTGTGCCAAAATGTTGCGCAACACGCCTGTTGCCACAGTTACACAGGTGATGATGATGATGGTGGTGGTGATGATGATGACAATCACACATACACAGACACAGGCAAGTCTACTCAGACATTTGTGTGTGTGGCTTAACTTACACATAGGCCATGAATTAAACATCAGCCTTCTTGATTAGAAAGTATGGAGCTGATGTAACAGGGAGTGTGTGTGTGTTTGTGTCGTCTTGYTCTTCTATCCTCGTGGGTACCTAAAATCCCCAAAAGTCCCCACAAGGATAGTAAAACAAGGAAAAATCTCCCTCGTCCCCAGGAGGAAAAAGGCTATTTTAAGTTTAGAGGCTAGGTTTAGGGTTTGGGTTCGAATTCAGGTTAGGGTAAGGGGTTAGGGCTCGGGTTAGGAGTGGGGGGTGGGTTAAGGGTGATGTATGTAAACACAAGCTTCACTGCCTTCGACCGGCAGCTGTGTCGCTCTCTGGCACGCACGTACACAAGTGCGAGGTCATGCACGGACAAGCATGCACGCATATGCACACATGCACTCACTCACCCATGCTCATACACACTCATTCACACAAACACACCACATTCAAGCTAGCATATTCTACACAGTATTTCTCTCTCACAACATAATAGCTGTAGTTTCCTCGCCCCTAGCTCCACATAAACACACATCAATTGGCCGTAAGRGCCCCAGGCAGCTCCACGGAGGTARAGACAGTGGACTAGAGAGAAGGTGAAAGGTCAAATCTCCTGTTCTCCCTGTGGCACACAGAGATCCTGCTCCATAAGAAACTCAGTGAAGGGTATTGAAGGGAAGGAGGAAGGAGAGAGAGGGGGAATGAGGGCCTTGAGAGGGAAAGGCTATACGGACACGCATGGTGCTCAAATTGAGGACATATGTCGTGCAGCTGAGAGTCAAGTGTAGAGGCGAATGGATTTGGTTCAGTCAGTTGTCCTGATGAGCCCTTCCCGGCTAGTTTATGCTGGCTAGCTGGCAACAACAGTAGCATGGCGCTAGTTAAAAGTGTAAAAAGAAAGTGATAATTATTTTGTTGGGCGAGGGAGAAATAATTTGTAGCATTGGTCAGTGGCATGTATTTATGGATGCCAAGGTAATCCAGGCTTCCCCAAAAAGTTTACCAAKAAATAATTTATCTTTCGTCTCTCTGTTTYATAAATGTACCTCAATTTGCTAGAGGCTGAATGTATCTCACCGGAGAAAGCATCTGAGTAAACAAAACAGCGCCCCTCTGTCTCAGTAAGTGTAGCCCATCTACAGTGGCTTTTGAAAGAATTCAATCCCCTTGGCATTTTTCCTATTTTGTTGCATTACAACCTGTAATTTAAATGGATTGTTATTTGGATTTAATGTAATGGACATAATCAAAATAGTCCAAATTGGTGAAGTGAAATGCAAAAAATAACTTGTTTCAAAACATTTGAGAAAACAAAAACTTAAAGGTTGTGCGTGCATATGTATTCACCCCCTTTGCTATGAAGCCCCTAAATAAGATCTGGTGCAACCAATTACCTTCAGAAGTCACATAATTAGTTAAATAAAGTCCACCTGTGTGCAATCTAAGTGTCACATAATCTGTCACATGATCTCAGTGTATATATACACCTGTTCTGAAAGTCCCCAGAGTCTGCCACCCCATTTACATTACATTACATTACATTTAAGTCGTTTAGCAGACGCTCTTATCCAGAGCGACTTACAAATTGGAAAGTTCATACATATTCATCCTGGTCCCCCCGTGGGGAATGAACCCACAACCCTGGCGTTGCAAGCGCCATGCTCTACCAACTGAGCCACACGGGACCCCACTAAGCAAGGGGCACCACCAAGCAAGCGGCACCATGAAGACCAAGGACCTGTCCAAACAGGTCAGGGACAAAGTTGTGGAGATGTACAGATCAGGGTTGGGTTAAAAAAATATCTGAAACTTTAAACATCCCACAGAGCACCATTAAATCCATTATTAAGAAATGGAAAGAATATGGCACCCCAACAAACCTGCCAAGAGAGGGCCGCCCACCAAAACTCACAGACCAGGCAAGGAGGGCATTAATCAGAGGCAACAAAGATAACCCTAAAGGAGCTGCAAAGCTCCACAGCAGAGATTGGATTATTTGTCCATAGTACCACTTTAAGCCGTACACTCCACAGAGCTGGGCTTTACGGAAGAGTGGCCAGAAAAAAAAGCCATTGGTTAAAGAAAAATTAAGCAAACACGTTTGGTGTTCGCCAAAACACATGTGGGAGACTCCCTAACATATGGAAGAAGGTACTCTGGTCAGATGAGACTAAAATTGAGCTTTTTGGCCATCAAGGAAAACGCTATGCCTGGTGCAAAACCAACACCTCTCATCACCCTGAGAACACCATCCCCACAGTGAAGCATGGTGGTGGCAGCATCATGCTGTGGGGATGTTTTTCATCGGCAGGGACTGGGAAAATGGTCAGAATTAAAGGAATGATGGCTGGCGCTAAATAAAGTGAAATTCTTGAGGGAAACCTGTTTCAGTCTTCCAGAGAATTGAGACTGGGATGGAGGTTCACCTTCCAGCAGGACAATGACCCTAAGCATACTGCTAAAGCAACACTCGAGTGGTTTAAGGGGAAACATTTAAATGTCTTGGAATGGCCTAGTCAAATCCCAGGCTTCAATCCAATTGAGAATCTGTGGTATGACTTAAAGATTGCTGTACATCAGCGGAACCCATCCAACTTGAAGGAGATGGAGCAGTTTTGCCTTGAAGAATGGGCAAAAATCCCAGTGGCTAGATGTGCCAAGCTTATAGAGACATACCCCAAGAGACTTGCAGCTGTAATTGCTGCAAAARGAGCCTCTACAAAGTATTGACTTTGGGGCGGTGAATAGTTATGCACGCTCAAGTTTTCCATTTTTTTTCTTATTCCTTGTTTGTTTCACAATAAAACATATTTTGCATCTTCAAAGTGGTAGGCATGTTGTGTAAATCAAATGATACAAACGCCCCAAAAATGCAACTGCAGCAGGCAATCCTCATTAAAAATGTAATTCCACATTTTATGARGGGGTGTTGACTGGGAGGGCCTGTGATAGGTTGATGCAATAGACAGCCAAGTGGTAAATTGCAGTTTGTTATAAAGAAAGGACAAAGCTTTTAGATAACGCACTTCACAACCAAAATGACTATACTACTTGTATCTGCTTGGCTGGGTAATTAACCTACTAGTTTATCAGACCAAGTATTTTTTTTCTACAACGTTTCACAAAACACACATTATCATTGTTTATGAAGCCGCCTGTGTCATCGGGGCAATAACTTGATTCAAGCTAATTCTAGGTCGTCACTAGTTACCACCACCACAAAGTCATAAAGCCCGCTTATATCTACAATGTATCTTCTTAAAAGGTGGTTTTAAACCCAACCCTAACCACACTGCTAACCTTAACCTTCAATTAAGACCAAAAAGCACATTTTTACAATATAGCCAATTTTGACTTTGTGGCTGTGGTATTTTATGCTTTACAGACGTAGACCGACTGTAGCTCCAGATTGGATTGGATTCAGGCCGCTGACGCTGTTACGGTTGGTTGCTCTGAGTGCAGTGTATTAGTCAGGCTCAAACATGAGTTCGCTACCACCATAGCTGCATCCAATATTTAGTTTTGCCCGTAGACAATACAGAATACACTTGTATGAGCTATGAACTAACTTGCAAATCTGACTTGTAGGCTAACGTTAGCTAGCCTGCCTCACTAGCATTATCAAATACCGTTACATAACTAGCTATATCTAGACAATACACAATAAATGYGTATGCTCTACGACCTAACTAAATTGTAATGAGGTAGCTAGCTTGCAATTAACATGATCTAAAATGTATAACCATTATCTCTGGTTATACTCAACACCCCTGGCCGTTGTACACCAAACTAGCGTTACTTGTGCAGACTTGGGGACCGACGAACTCCAACCACCTATTTGCGTACTAGYTAGGGTCTTTTGTCAGTGCATGCAAACCATACAACTTTGGCTGTGGAGGCATGGTCAATCCGTGTAGGGCTTTTCAGTCTCAAATGGACATGATCCTTTGAATGCGTTGTGGCGATGAAACAACGGCACCCCATTCAATGAAGGGGCAATTTGCACGTGGAGCTTGGCAAAAGAGGCCATGATTTTTTGACATGATTGTAATCCAAACCCAACCTTAATTTACTCGTTGTGACGTACTGAGGTTCCAAACTCTGTTTTAGACGAGACTGACTTTATAATTCGAATGATTCKATTTATATTTTGTAGTACATTTTGACACTAGAATAAATGTTTAGGACTCATATCGATGCCACATAGGCTGTTTTCAAATTGATTAKTTGCTTTTTAGGAGCGGTCGCTCTTTAAGTAATTTGCCATATTTTCTGCAAGTCATGTTGCTTTGGCTAGCTGTCTTCTGAGGTGAGCTCGTGATGGGTGTATGTCTTATTTATTATTTGTATGCTTTGTATTTTAGTGATGTGGATGCAGATGCAGAACATTTTGTAATACATTTTCTCTTTTCTGTATTTTACAGTTGTACAAATATCTTTCACTAAATATTCAAAACGGTACTCCTGGGTCTTTATTGGGAGTTGTAAACTGTCTACCAAGCTTAGTTCCTTACACACATTGTGACTGCAGAGCAACAAAGTTGGCACCTGTTTTCTCTTTAGGACCTGGAGGCAGAGGCAGATTAACTTTTACTTGGTACTCATCCYGGATCCGGGAGCACCCTCATCAGTAAAAAAGCTGACKAGCATAGCCTAGCATAGCGCCACAAGTAAATACTAGCATCTAAATATCATGAAATCACAAGTCCAAGACACCAGATGAAAGATACACATCTTGTGAATCCAGCCATCATTTCTGATTTTTAAAATGTTTTACAGGGAAGACACAATATGTAAATCTATTAGCTAACCACGATAGCAAAAGACACAACTTTTTTTTCCCACCATTTTTTTCCTGCATAGGTAGCTATCACAATTTCGACCAAATAAAGATATAAATAGCACTAACAAGAAACAACTTCATCAAATGACAGTCTGATAACATTTTATTGTATGCATATGTTTTGTTAGAAAAATTTGCATATTTCAGGTATAAATCACAGTTCTACATTGCAGCTGCAATCTGAAATAGTGCCGAAGCAGCCAGAATAATTACAGAGACCAACGTCAAATACCTAAATACTCATCATAAAACATTTCTGAAAAATACACAGCGTACAGCAAATGAAAGACCAACATCTTGTGATCCAGCCAATATTTCAGATTTTTTAAGTGTTTTACAGCGAAAACACAATATAGCATTATATTAGCTTACCACAATAGCCAGAAACACAAGCCGTTTACCAGCAGCAAAGGTTAGCGATCCTAACAAACCAGCAAAAGATTATAATTTTTGACTAACCTTCATATACTTCATCAGATGTCAGTCCTGTAACATCATATTACACAATGCATATAGGATTTGTTCGAAATGTGCATATTTACGGCACAAATCGTGGTTATACAATGTGATTAGTAGTCAAACTTCAAGCAATCTCTCCGGCGCCATCTTGGAGAGGCCACTAATCTAATCGATAACTATCATAAACTTGACTAAAAAATACAGGTTGGACAGCAAATGAAAGATACATTAGTTCTTAATGCAATCGCTGTGTTAGATTTTTAAAATTAATGTTACTACGATATACAGCGTGCGCTAAAGCGAGACCGCACTGCAATTCATGGCGAATTATTGTTTCACATTTTTCAACATAAATACGAATTAATAGCATAAGACTCTTTACTATTTGTTGAGCTCCATCAGAATCTTGGCAAGGTGTCCTTTGTCCAGAACAATCGTCTTTTTTGGTTGAAAGATGTCCTCTTCAACCGTGTAATTAGCAGCTAACGTTGCCATATGCCGGAGAGGTGTCCAACTCGCGACGACGCATGACAAAGAAATTCCAGAAAATCGCAATAACTGCTATAAGTCGGTTTAAATTAACTACCTTATGAAGTTTTTAAGACAAAAATCTAATTAAATCAGAGCGGAGATATAGAGCTGCTAAAACGAAAGCTTTTCAGGACGCCATGCTGCCTCTCCTCCTGCGTCAGGCCCCCGTTGAAAGGTCGGACCTTCCGTTCCAAAGCTTTATAGTGCCCAGATGGTGCAATCCACTCATTCAAATTCTCACCGCTTACTGACATCTAGGGGAAGGCGTATGCAGTGCATGTAGCCCCATAGCTTACATGGGAATTTATAAACTGACCCTGGACAGAGACCTCGATTTCAGAAATCTCACTTCTTGACAGGAAGTGTGCTGCAGAATGAGTTCTGTTTCACTCAGAGAAATAATTCAAACGGTTTTAGAAACTAGAGGAGTATTTTCTATCCAATAGTAATAATAATATGCATATTGTACGAGCAAGAATTGAGTACGAGGCAGTTTAATTTGGGAACACATTTTTTACAAAGTGCCAACAGCACCCCCTATAAGGTATGGGCATGGTGGCATCTTGCCCGGGGCGCACGGGATGTCGGCACAATTYTTTTTTGTCGAATGATGACATTTGCGCGATCGGTTTTCTATCGCTCATTTGCACGTCACGTCAATGATATCATGTCACCGTGTGGGACTGTGGGTCAATTAACCTTGTCGGAGTGGGCTCCATGATTCTAGTTAGTGAGCTTGGCATGCTACTGTCTGGGAAGGTCTCCCACTCAGAAGTACGAGATGGGGAGGGGGGCGGGGGCGGGGGTAGGTTGACCTGAGGTCTCCCCACTGGAAGCCCGAGGTAGGGGGAGCCATCAGCCATCAGGTGCCCAGTTTAGGAAAAAGAGGAAAGAAGAAGAGGAGAAACGTGTAAAAGATAAAGGTATGCAGCTATGTCATCTCTTTATGAGTATAATAATATGCATGTAATGAAATAGGCTAGTATAACACTTATGTTTGTTAGCCTATGTTGCTTGCTTTGCTATTACACATAGGGTGACAATATTCTGTTTTCTGTCCAACTAACTTACATAACATTGGATATCATTTCACACAGTTTCATCATGTGTGTAGCCTGCAGCAAAACGATTACAACCTAACTAGCACATTATTGATTTGGTTAACTTTCATTGAGGTGACATCATAAAGGTTTTCTGTGATTGTATTAACTAGGTCCTGAGCTCAGTAAGGAGAATTTCCAATGCTGTAGGCTAACTTAAAATAYGTCTATATTATGCAGATATTTTGTGATATATTGAGTCTTTTGGGGTCTTATGCCTAGAATTAGCCAAGGAGGTTGTATGGTTCATTTGGTTTCTATTCTGGAAATGTGATAAATTGTGCATTATGACATATTTAATTGTGCAACAAATGTATTTAGGGTGTCAGACTCATATATTGTATTTCAATGCAGATTCAGGGGCACTTCTGAAATATTTTGGAGCACCCTCTGGCACTGGCCAGGATGAGGAGCCATCTACCTCCTCAGCCACACAGGCCTCTTCAGAAATGATCTCAGAGCCTCAGGATGAGGAGGAATCCACCTCCTCAGCCACACAGGTGTCTTCACAAATGTTGTCTGAGCCTGAGGATGAAGATCCATTTGCTTAAACTTCTCTCCAGCAGGATTCTTCAGGTGTGTGTGTGTACACGCACATGTGTTTGTGTGCATCCCTGCATAACATAAACAAATTAAATAATTTCTCTTTTGAAAAGTTTTAAGTTTCCATATTGTAGGTAACAATGATGATTTTATTATTACTGGGTATGTATGTGGGATGTTCCACCCCTATACATGCTGTGAATAACGTGTGTAAACTAATGCCCATGTGCTCTCCATTAGAAATGCCTGTAGCAGCATCCCCACCAAATCCTGCTGCTGAGGTTGAACCATTGTCTACAGACCCTGCTGACTGGCCTTCAGTTCTGACTGACAGAATTCGGACACAACTAGTTTGCAGAGGACCAAGTGTGGTACCACCTAACTTTGTTTTCCCAAGGAATGAGAGTGATGGAAGAAGTTGCCACCACCAGTATTTCAGGAAGACCTTGGTGAGTGGTGAAAAAATCCCTAAGAAGTTGGTTGGTGTATTCTGAAAGAAACAACAGCCTCTTCTGCTTCTGCAGCAAACTCTAAATGGGCATAGATTTTTTTAAACTGATATTACTTCTAATATTTCATATTTAAATGTTGTGTCATGTATTTGACACACTGGTTCACACTGCTTTAATGCTTCACTTTATGGCGTTCTGTAGCTTTGTGTAGCAGAACGGACTAGCCTGTGTGCTCAGTACCAGTCTACCAACAGACTTACTGCCCTTCACATCAGTGTGCAAAATGATGAGCCCAATTTCTTTACTTTGCTCATTTTTGCTGCCTTGTAAAATACACTTTTCAGATAGCTGTATAAAGGTGATGCTTGTTCCCAAGCTAAAAAGGGCCATGCTCCATGATAAAGTGATCATTAGTTATTTGACCAGGTATTGATTGTGAAAGAGAAAGAACGTTTTGAGAAGATGCCTCTGCTGCAATGCAGCTATATCACACTGGCCACGCATCACTGAGTCTACAGCAATGGTAATAAATGGACACAAACACTCTGTCCTCATGCATGTACACACACACACACACACCACCACACCACACACACACACACACACACACACACACACACACACACACACACACACACACACAACACACACACACACACCACACACCACACACACACACACACAACACCCACACAC
>NC_036858.1:50457642-50517199 GCF_002910315.2 Salvelinus sp. IW2-2015
ACACACACAGACACACACAGACAGACAGACAGTCACTAATGGGCCTGTATTGAGCAGAAACCTGGTAATGATCATTCTAATCAATGGTGCCAGCGCACATCTTTCAATCAAATGCAATGTGCTACGCAGTGGCGATTTTAGCATGTAAATCTTGGTGGGGCAAACTCAACAACAACAAAAAATCGATGCATGCCAGCAAGCCACTATACACAATACACAATACATTAAAACAATACATTAATTGGACTATAACGGTGACAAACAGTGCCCTAAAACTGTTAGGGCCTACATAAAGCTGTCCCAACAGCAGAGTCCCAACAGCAGTCCCAAGGCCTTACCACTGCTACACCTGGCTATCAGTGGAGCCTTGTCTAGCAGTGAAACAGTTCATTCAGGCTTTACTAGCTTTAAAAAACAAAAACATAGCTGATATGGCTGACTTGCTTCAACAAATGTGGTTTCTACTGACAATKGAGATGTACAAACTATGGTATAAGGGGACGGCGAGCAGATAAGAGGCAATCCRTAATTTTGATTAAGACATTAATGAGCCCCTTAAAAAAAAGACTTTAATGAGCGAGCTCGGTTGGACGTAGTCAATATAACAATTTATTCAGCACTTCTGAGCTGTACAGCGACAAAATTCAGAACACCAAGTCAGAACCGTAGGATAAATACAGGGGGCATATAAGCAGACAATGAAAACTCTTACAATATTCAATGATGACATTTCTCTAAAACAGGCTATAGGCTACATGTGCACCACCAAGTCAGAAYAGTMGGCTAAATTAAGAGGTGAAAATAGACCAAATTATTAGGGTGAGGCACATGGGCTGCTAACATCGTAGACAACATACACTTAGTATTACTTTCTTAGCTAGAGTATACATATCTCCCTGGCATATTACATCATTTATGYAAGAGATTGGTATTTTGCCAACATCTATTTAGGCATATTAAAACACTTCCGTCTTTTCCGATTACGAGTATGATCCGATCCTACTATGAACTGTCAATTACGGATACGATTACGAATACGAGTATGGTCAGGTCGGCACAGCCCTACTTGTGTGGTGTGTGTGTCTTTCTGTGTGTGTGTGTGTGTAACTGAGTTAAACCTCTGTGGACAGTCCAGTGGAAGATAAACACACAGAGAGAGATCATCTCTAATCCTGGATTGAAGCAGGATCCTTTAGCTCAATTAAACTTCTCTACACACACACACACACACACACATGCAGGATCCTCACATTCACATACACCACACAGACAAAATTACTAAAATATCTTTGTCATCTATATATTTGTGTCTGTGTTTTATTTCACGTGATGCTACACAATGTTAAGTCTGTTTCCAGTCTGTGTTTTATTCTTTAATATTCTTTAATTCCACTGCAAACACTGCTGGATGGACAAAAAAAAAATTCCACTCAGGAACAATGACAGCAAGTTACACACTCAAAATGTCAACACAAATACACAAACACGTGCACGCACGCACACTGTGTGTTTAAGTAAGAGCAACAGTTAAAGTGTTGTCTCCACTGGGGCCTGAAATTTACTTTCCTTCCTGCTGCACACCCAGAGAAACAATGAGCCAGATTTAATCTGGGGTCTTTATGTGTGTGCGTGTGTGTGTGTGCATCCCAAGATTATTATAGTAAACTGAAACTAAAATGAAAACTAATCATGAAAAAAAAAGTTCAGTAAACTGACATGAAATAATTAACAAACCTGTTTGAAAAACTAAAACTATACTGAAACTATTATCTTTCACTCCAAAACAAATTAAAATAAAAACCATCATGAAATATCTTCCGTTTTAGTTATTTTCTACACTTTAGACAAAAATCTATTGGTGTTTTCCATTGGGTTCTCAAGACTTTGGGGGGTTTACAAGCTACTTAATCTGGGCCCGGTTTCCCAAAAGCATTTTAAGGCTAAATTCAATGTTAGAACCATAGGATCCTGGCAGGTAAATGAGGCCAAACGATGTTTCAAATAGGCCTAGCTTTGTGTGTCACTATCACTAGCTAATAGAGAAAGAAGCTAGGTAGCTAACTTGATTCTAACTTGATGTATTACTAAAGTAAAAAAGCATTGGATTGGTGTAAACATTGAGCGACAGAGAGTTTCGTTTCCCCATATTTTTACACCAGTCTCTGCGATATTCCTTTTAAATCCAGGTCACATGCAGATTGACTTCATAATTTTAACAATCTAACCATCACTTTATGTATTACTATCCTCCATGTGCAGGAAGTGACATCCCAAAAAACAAACACAAACTATAAACCCAAGTGGCTCTTAGCCTCCCACACATGCTTTCTATCCTGAACACAGAAACAAAAAAAGTGTTACATATGGTAATAGTTAAATCATATATACAAAGATTTGTATCAATATTTGAAGAAAAACTAGCAAATCAGGTCTGAAAAATGCGTATTTGTCTAAACTTCAATCATTTTTCCCCCCTCCCTCCCTCCCTCCCTCCCTCTCCTCCCTCCCTCCCTCCCTCTCCTCCCTCCCTCCTCCCTCCCTCCCTCCCTCCCCATTTCTCATTACTAAATGAACCACAGTGAGTAAGGCTGGTCCATTAGTCCTGGCTGGCTGTATGTGAAATCCCTCCCATCAAAATTATAGAAATGTAATCCTCGAGCAGCTCACCCACACAGATGTCATCCAGCCAGCCAGCCAGGCTAAGAGAGCTTTAGTAAACTTTACTAGGGTCAAATCAAACCAAATGAAATTTTGTTGGTCACGTACACATATTTTGCAGACGTTATCACAGGTACAACAAAATGCTTATGTTTCCAGCTCCAACAGTTCAGTATTACTGAACAATACAAAACAATGCACACAAATCCCYAAAAATTTAAAGAAATACATCAAGAAATATCAGCACTGGAATATAAATCTATATGTATATGATGGTGTGTATAGACCGTATGGACAGTATATGAATATAAAAGGTGTGTACAGCAGTAATTGAGATGAGCCTTGAYGAAAATACAGTATATTCATATGAAGTGGGTAAAACAGTGTGTAAACATTATTAAAGTGACCAGTGTTCATGCATGCAATTCACTCGGAAAGTAGTCAGGCCCCTTGACTTTTTCCACATTTTGCTTTGTTACAACCTTATTCTAAAATTGATTAAATAGTGTATTTCCGTTATCAATCTACACACAATACCCCATAATGACAAAGCAAAAACTGGTTTTTATATAAAAAAAWTAAAAATGGAAATATCACATTTACATAAGTATTCAGCCCCATTAYTCAGTACTTTGTTGAAGCGCCTTTGGCAGCGATTACAGCCTAGTGTCTTCTTATGTATGAAGCTACAAGCTTGGCACACCTGGATGTAATAAATGTAAATGTGGCACACCTGGATGTAATAAATGTATCACTAGTCACTTTAAACAATGCCACTTGATATAATGTTTACATACCCTACATTACTCATCTCATWTGTATATACTGTACTCTATACCATCTACTGCAWSTTGCCTATGCCGCACGGCCATCGCTCATCCATATATTTATATGTCCATACTCTTATTCATCCCTTTACACTTGTGTGTATGAGGTAGTTGTTGTGAAATTGTTAGATTACTTGTTAGATATTACTGCACTGTCTGAACTAGAAGCACAAGCATTTCACTACACTAGCATTAACATCTGCTAACCATGTGTAGGTGACCAATGAAAAAATATATACACTGCTCAAAAAAATAAAGGGAACACTTAAACAACACAATGTAACTCCAAGTCAATCACACTTCTGTGAAATCAAACTGTCCACTTAGGAAGCAACACTGATTGACAATACATTTCACATGCTGTTGTGCAAATATAATAGACAACAGGTGGAAATTATAGGCAATTAGCAAGACACCCCCAATAAAGGAGTGGTTCTGCAGGTGGTGACCACAGACCACTTCTCAGTTMCTATGCTTCCTGGCTGATATTTTGGTCACTTTTGAATGCTGGCGGTGATTTCACTCTAGTGGTAGCATGAGACGGAGTCAACAACCCACACAAGTGGCTCAGGTAGTGCAGCTCATCCAGGATGGCACATCAATGCGAGCTGTGGCAAGAAGGTTTGCTGTGTCTGTCAGCGTAGTGTCCAGAGCATGGAGGCGCTACCAGGAGACAGGCCAGTACATCAGGAGACGTGGAGAGGCCGTAGGAGGGCAACAACCCAGCAGCAGGACCGTTACCTCTACCTTTGTGGAAGGAGGAGCAGGAGGAGCACTGCCAGAGCCCTGCAAAATGACCTCCAGCAGGCCACAAATGTGCATGTGTCTGCTCAAATGGTCAGAAACAGACTCCATGAGGGTGGTACGAGTGCCCGACGTCCACAGGTGGGGTTGTGCTTACAGCCCAACACCGTGCAGGACGTTTGGCATTTGCCAGAGAACACCAAGATTGGCAAATTCGCCACTGGCGCCCTGTGCTCTTCACAGATGAAAGCAGGTTCACACTGAGCACATGTGACAGACATGACAGAGTCTGGAGACGCCGTGGAGAACGTTCTGCTGCCTGCAACATCCTCCAGCATGACCGGTTTGGCGGTGGGTCAGCCATGGTGTGGGGTGGCATTTCTTTGGGGGCCGCACAGCCATCCATGTGCTCGCCAGAGGTAGCCTGACTGCCATTAGGTACCGAGATGAGATCCTCGGACCCCTTGTGAGACCATATGCTGGTGCGGTTGGCCCTGGGTTCCTCCTAATGCAAGACAATGCTAGACCTCATGTGGCTGGAGTGTGTCAGCAGTTCCTGCAAGAGGAAGGCATTGATGCTATGGACTGGCCCGACCGTTCCCCAGACCCGAATCCAATTGAGCACATCTGGGACATCATGTCTCGCTCCATCCACCAACGCCACGTTGCACCACAGACTGTCCAGGAGTTGGCGGATGCTTTAGTCCAGGTCTGGGAGGAGATCCCTCAGGAGACCATCCGCCACCTCATCAAGAGCATGCCCAGGCATTGTAGGGAGGTCATACAGGCACGTGGAGGCCACACACACTACTGAGCCTCATTTTGACTTGTTTAAAGGACATTACATCAAAGTTGGATCAGCCTGTAGTGTGGTTTTCCACTATAATTTTGAGTGTGACTCCAAATCCAGACCTCCATGGGTTGATAAATTTGATTCCCATTGATAATTTTTGTGTGATTTTGTTGTTAGCACATTCAACTATGTAAAGAAAAAAGTATTTAATAAGAATATTTCATTCATTCAGATCTACTGTTCTGCCTGCGGCTATGGAACCCTGACCTGTCCACCGGACGTGCTACCTGTCCCAGACCTGCTGTTTTCAACTCTCTAGAGACCGCAGGAGCGGTAGAGATACTCTTAATGATCGGCTATGAAAAGCCAACTGACATTTACTCCTGAGGTGCTGACTTGCTACACCCTCGATAACTTCTGTGATTATTATTATTTGACCATGCTGGTCATTTATGAACATTTGAACATCTTGGCCATGTTCTGTTATAATCTCCACCCGGCACAGCCAGAAGAGGACTGGCCACCCCTCATAGCCTGGTTCCTCTCTAGGTTTCTTCCTAGGTTTTGGCCTTTCTAGGAAGTTTTTCCTAGCCACCGTGCTTCTACAGCTGCATTGCTTGCTGTTTGGGGTTTTAGGCTGGGTTTCTGTACAGCACTTCGAGATATTAGCTGATGTACGAAGGGCTATATAAATAAAATWWAATTGTGTCTACCAGTCCCTGCCGCTAAAAAACATCCCCACAACATGATGCTGCCACCACCCTGCGTCACCGCCAGGTTTCTTCCAGACTTGACGTGTGGCATTCAGGCCAAAGAGTTCAATCTTGGTTTCATCAGACCAGTTAATCTTGTTCTTCATGGTCTGAGAGTCCTTTAGGTGCCTTTTGGCAAACTCCAAGCGGGCTGTCATGTGCCTTTTATTGAGGAGTGCCTTCTGTCTGGCAACTCTACCATAAAGGCCTGATTGGTGGAGTGTTGCAGAGATGGTTGTCCTTCTAGAAGGTTCTCCCATCTCCACAGAGGTACGCTTTGTCAGAGTTACCATCGGGTACTTGGTCACCTCCCTGACCAAGGCCCTTCTCCCCCGATTGCTCTACGAAGAGTCTTGGTGGTTCCAAACTTCTTCCATTTAAGAATGACAGAGGCCACTGTATTCTTGGAGACCTTCAATGCTGCAGACATTTTTTGGTACCCTTCCCCAGATCTGTGTCTCGACACAATCCTGTCTCGGAGCTCTACAGACAATTCCTTTGACCTCATAGCTTAGTTTTTGCTCTGACATGCACTGTCAACTGTGGGACCTTATATAGACGGGTGTGTGCCCTTCCAAATCATGTCCAATCAATTTAATTTACCACAGGTGGACTCCAATCAAGTTGTAGAAACATCTCAAGGATGACCAATGGAAACAGGATGCACCTGAGCTTAATTTCGAGTCTCATAGCAAAGGGTCTGAATACTTATGTAAATAAGKTGTTTATGTTTTTTTGTTTTTTWAAAATACATTTATAAACATTCCTAAAAACTTGTTTCACTTTGTCATTGTGGGATAGTGTGTGTAGATTGATGAGGATGTTTTTCTCTCTATCCATTTTGGACTAAGGCTGTAACATAACAAAATGTGGAATAAGTCAAGGAGTCTGAATACTTTACAAATGTGCTGTACATAGGGCAGCAGTCTCTAAGTTACAGGGTAGAGTACCAGGTGGTAGCCGGCTAGTTCAGGGTAGGGTACTGGGAGGAGGCCGGCTAGTGGTGACTATTTAACAGTSTGTTGGTCTGGAGATACAAGCTGCTTTTCAGGCTCTCGGTCCCAGCTTTGATGCACCTACAGTATACTGTCTCCACCTTCTAGATGGTAGCAGGGTGAACAAGCCGTGGCTCGGGTGGCTGAGGTCATTGATGATCTTCTTGGCCTTCCTGACACMGGGTGAATACAATACTGAAAGAAGATAAACTATATAAGCGACTGTTCTACAGGCAGTGAGGGCGTCATACCATACTGAATACAAAAAATATACATACTATGTTCTAGGGACTGACAACCTGTCATTGGGATTTGGGAGTAGGGTGGATATGGTACTATAACTATAGGCAGACTATGGACAAGTGATTTGAAACATATACTGAACAAAAATATAAACACAACATATAAAGTGTTGGTCCCAGGTTTCAGGAGCTGAAATTGAAGATCCCATACATTTTTCATACGCACAAAAAGCTTATTTCTCTCAAATTTTGTGCACAAATTTGTTTACATCCCTGAGCATTTCTTCTTTGCCAAGATAATCCATCCACCTGACAGGTGCGGCATATCAAGAAGCTGATTAAACAGCATGATCTTTACTCAGGTGCACGTTGTGCTGGGGACTCTAATAAACCACAGCAAGATTGTTGACCTGGTGTCTCAATAGTATTCTGAAGTGGCTTCTCTCCATTTTTCTCCCCCATCTGGTTTTTGACTACTCTCTAGAATAGCCAAGCCACATATGAACTCTAGTGGAGAAATTGTAGAACTGCAGCCAAGTGTGATTCTAATGGAAATTCAATAGATGGCGCAATTATCAAACAAATATATTGAGTAGACAAAGTTTATGGGGCTGGACTGTGACTGCACCCACCTACACACACAGACAGTGTAACAGGCTGTAGGGTCAGAGGTGGCAGGCATCAAAGATAGACTCAGTAGGTGCGCTGGAGGCCGGGTTATTGACTCACAGTCAATATTTGAAGTGCAAAGGTCTCTGATTCACCCCTCTATCTGTCTCTAACACCCTGTCTGCATCCAAAATGGCACCCTATTCAGTGCACCACTTTTGACCAAGGCCCATAGGGCTATGGTCAAAAGTAGTGCACTATACTGTATAGGAAATAGTATAGGGAAAATTAGATAGGGAATAGGGAATTCTGGGAAGATCTCAACTGTAATATCTGAAACCAATCATCAATATCTCAACATAATGGTCTATGTCCCCATATTAAAACACGTAACATTTTAGAGAACTTGAGATACATTTCTCCATATTCAATGAATGACCATTGTGGGGAGAAAACTTCCATATTATTACTATTTATGATCCAGCTAGCTATCACAGTCTCACGTCAGAATTAGATGTTCATCCATATTTCTCAAACGTCAAATTTCAAAGTTGTTCCAAACATCACATGTCGAGGTGTTTAAGGTTACGTTTAGCCAGTAACTCAGAAATCTTAAGGTTAGGTATTAACTCCGAATGGTTAAGGTTTAAGGTTTGGGATAGGCTTAAAACAAAAATCTCAAAAACATTTTTATGTCGCTGGATTCAAACAGGCAACCTTTGGCACCACAGGCAGATGCCCTCCACCATCGCCGTCTACAACGCCCTAGCAAAAATGTCACTTATTTGAAATTAAGAGTGCTCCTGGTTGCCCCTAGTGGCCGGTTTCTATGTCATCTCCCGAAGTCCTCAGACATGGATGGACATTGAATACTGACTTGTATCACGGGTGAACTGGCTGTATGACATAGAAGTCTACACACTACACAGCCACATCTCAGTGCAACTGATCAGCATAACAAACGCCATTCTCTTGACACAGTGGTGCCTCTAGCCAAATCTCTGTTGAAACTATGTGGTAGGACTAGACTACAATCAAATGCCCATCTAGATTGATGTGTTGTTATCTCAAAAGAAGATGGCAGTAAAAAGTGTGAGTGGGTGTGATGTCATGACACTTAAGTCGACAGGTGTGGATGTGTAAAGTGACGTGTCGCTAAGAGACCTAGCCATGGGTGTGACCTAATAGTCTAAATCAGRGGTGTCAATTATTTTTGCCCTGGGGGCCGATTTCGGTCTTCAACGAGGTCTGGAAGATCGCACTGAAAATTGGTTATATTTCCTCGCAGTCAAAATTGACAAAAAGTAGTCCTCTATCGTTTTGGGAATTTTTTATGCTCTCTGACTGTCTAGCTTAAATTCCGGTGATTATCAGCAAGCTGGACACAGTTAAGAAACGATATGAATGTAGGTCCATTATCACTTCTACACAGTTCCGAGTTCCCCTTTATTTTTACTCAAACGTGGGCCGGATTGGACTCCCTCACGCCCCAATCTAGTCTGTRCATTCACCTAGCCTGTGTTTTCAGATCAGTAAAAAAATGAAGAATAAACAAGGAGAGGAGAGACGAGGAGAGCAAGCCACTTTAGACTTGAGATGCAGCCCAGTATTTCCAGTTTCTCTAGGTTCAAGAGTGATTAGTTGTCTGGCTGAGAGACTGTGACCTGTTTGTCTAGAGAATTTGTGTCACTCAGACTGGTGGTAAGCCTCCAACTGTATAATTTGACAGACAGATACGTGTTGTAACATTTTCAGTTTTTAGGACATCCCCATCAGTGTTCTAATCCGGGGGGTTTTTGTTCTTAAAAAAAAAATCTGGAAAAGTTCCGGAATGGTCTAATTTTCCCAAAAATTAAGATAAAGGCTTGATTGACAGGAATGTGTGTGCATGTGTGTGACAACTGAAGCGTGTATGTGTGTGTGTGTGTGTGACAGTGCATGCATGAGTGCGTGCCTGCATAAGCTTGTGTGCGCATACGTACTTGTGTGCGTACGTGTGTGTATGCGTGCATACATGCCTGCGTGTGTGTGTGGGTGACAGCTGATCTAACAACAGAAGCACGTGGCTGTCTAGGAGTTAAACCGGTCATGGAGGGAACAGGGAGGCGTCTCTTGGCATGGCGTGCTACAGCCACAGTGACTGTTTGTTTTGGAAGAGTCCATCGTCACACACTAGTCTTTGTCCAACCCACACAAGAACAGTCACACCATAATTTCCAAGCCACTTCTAAACAAGTAACAACATTATAACAAATGTCACTTTTTATAAAGGAACTATAATCAATACTACAATGACATGCCCTATAGCTACACAGACCCCCTATGATTCCCTTCACACTATAAGGGCACAAGGCAAGACCCAGATGCAGACACGGGAGGTAGATGGTTTGAGTCTCTGATATTTGTTATAATTCAAGAGGTAGGCAAGAGAATGGTCGTGGACAGGCAAAAGATCAAAACCAGGTCAGAGTCCAGGAGGTACAGAGTGACAGGCAGGCTCGAGGTCAGGGCAGGCAGAATGGTCAGGCAGGCGGGTTCAGAGTCCAGACATGCAAGCGTCACAAGAAAGTCAATATACAGTGTGTGCAAAAGGCATGAGGAGGTAGGCAATAAATAGGCCATAGGAGCGAATAATTATAATTTAGCAGATTAACACTGGAGTGATAAATGAGCAGATGATGATGTGCAAGTAGAGATACTGGTGTGCAAAAGAGCAGAAAAGTAAATAAAATAAAAACAGTATGGGGATGAGGTAGGTAGATTGGGTGGGCTATTTACAGATGGACTATGTACAGCTGCAGCGATCGGTTAGCTGCTGCAGAGAGTTGATGTTAAAGTTGGTGAGGGAAATAAAAGTCTCCAACTTCAGCGATTTTTGCAATTCGTTCCAGTCACTGGCAGCAGAGAACTGGAAGGAAAGGCGGCCAAATGAGGTGTTGGCTTTGGGATGATCAGTGAGATATACCTGCTGGAACGTGTGCTACGGGTGGGTGTTGTTATCGTGACCAGTGAACTGAGATAAGGCGGAGCTTTACCTAGCATAGACTTATAGATGACCTGGAGCCAGTGGGTCTGGCGACGAATATGTAGCGAGGGCCAGCCGACTAGAGCATACAGGTCGCAGTGGTGGGTGGTATAAGGTGATTTGGTAACAAAACGGATAGCACTGTGATAGACTGCATCCAGTTTGCTGAGTAGAGTGTTGGAAGCTATTTTGTAGATGACATCGATTACATAATGAGAAAAACAGGTGACACCTGGAGATGGGTGTAGACAATCACATAAGACAGGTGAAACAGATCAGGGCGTGACACACACACACAGAAAACATTAGATACAAAATGTAGATACAGAAAGTCTTGTTCCTCATTGACTTGTGTGTCACAGACAGGTTGTTGCCTGGGCTATATCTATGAAGGGGGGTGCAGCCATGGGTGGGCCTGGGAGGGCATAGCTCCACCAACTTGGAAGCCAGGCACACCCCCCGGGGAGCCAGGCCCAGCAAATCAGAAGAGTTTTTCCCCACAAAAGGGCTCTATTACAGACAGAAATACTCCAGGTAGATGAATTATCTTGGCAAATGACAAATGCTCACCAATAGGGATGTGAACAAATTTGTGCACAAAAGTTGAGAGAAATAAGCTTTTTGTGCGTATGGAACATTTCTGGGATTTCTTATTTCAGCTCATGAAACATGGAACCAACACTTGACATGTATATTTTTGTTCAGTATAGGATCCCCACTGGTCACAGGTGCAGCTCGTCACCTGTGGTCAGGAATAGAGGGAGGAGAGGGAACAAAGAGAGAACAAATGATAACATTAGAGGGTGAAATTATGAAAGTAGGAATATTATTCAAAATTCATGAAATATGGATTATAATACTGATGAGTAGAATAAAGGATAAACATGAACATTCATACATACATACACKTTCTCATACTCAGCCCCCCCTTCTAGATAGAGATGGCAGGCACCCGGTGAAGGCTTCCCTTTGTGCACATTGTGCATACATATATTTCTGTGATAGCTCTGTATGCTACTTGCAGATGAAATGTTCTGCTTGTTTCAGCAATGTTGTGCTTTCGTAGAGCAGAATCTGTTAAGTTTGTCCCCTGCTGTTGGAATTATCATCACGTTAATGTGAAATTAGTCACGGATACCTGAGGTGCACTGCATGAGTGTCAGTGTGTGTGTGTGTATGAGAGAGAGCGAGAGAGAGATGGTGAATGCTTGGTATTGTAGTCAGGTTAAACGTCGATGGTTCATTCACACACAGACCCAGCTAGTACATTTTATCATTGACACTGACCCATCATATACAGGTAACTTCCCATATAAAGGAAATACCAACATAAAGTGGAGTGGTAACAGGTGCGCTATCTCGCTTTATTAGCTGGCTGCTCTGCCATATATGACAATGACTTCAAACGAAATCCCAAGAACACTGGGAAATGGCAGCACTCCAAAATGTTTTCAAAAAAATACAAAGAAACGCATAGTGGTATTCAAAACATTAGTCAACAAACAGTTTTTACAAAGGAAACACCAACAGAAAGTGGAGTGTGTAACAGGTGCCCAACCTCACTTTATTGCTGCCATACAGTGCCTTCAGAAAGTATTCACACCCCTTGACTTTTTTCACATTTTGTTGTGTTACAGCCTGAATTTAAAATTGATTATATTGAGATTTTGTGTCACTGATCTACACACAATACCCCATAATGTCAAAGAGAAAGTATGTTTTTATAAGAGTTTTCAAATTGATAAAAAATGTAAAGCTGAATTGTCTTGAGCCAATAAGTAGTCAACCCTTTTGTTATGGCAAGCCTAAATAAGTTCAGGAGTAAAATTGTCACATTATAAGTCGCAATGACTCACTATGTGTGCAATAATAGTGTTTAACATTCTTTTTTTTATTTTGGGGGTTGAAATACGTGGAAACAATGTTGATTGAACCAGTATTTGCCCAGTCAGTTTGTAGAATAGGCTATTGTTTTGGGATTTTTGATTTTGTTTGAACAATGACTGAAGTCATGTTACAATGCACTGCCGTGCCATGCTGTTCTTTTGGGGCTTCTGAGCTAGAAGTGACGGTCTGGGCATGTCCTGAGCCTGGAGGTGGGCGCGCTGGAGGATTGGACTAGAATATCCTCTGGAGCCTGTGTGTCAGCTCTTTGAGTGTAGAGCAGTTGCGACTCAGGCGTAGAAACTGGCCAGTCAGGATATCTGTTTTGAGATGTCACGGATGATTACTATTGAAGTGGAGGACAGTATTCTCTTGGTTTCCGATAGATGGTAGTGTGGATTTTGATCATCCTTGAATATTTTGAGATCTAGGAAGTTGATGCTGTTGGGGTCACATTCAACAGTGAATTTGAGGAAAGTCCTTGTGTTGTTCAGATAAAAAAGTAATCAAGATTCTCTTTAGATAAACACCAAAATAAAATTATGTCGTCAATTTAGCGCTTCCAAAACGTAATATGAGTAAAGGGTTATTGTCTTCATTGTGAACAAGAGTAATGAGTAGTACATCTGAATCAATTTGACAGTCATTTAAGCAGTTGAGTAGATATTGTGTCTTAAAAAGGATGGCAACTTAAAAAACATATTTTTCTGAAAATAATCTATGAATTTCGAAAGGGGGTCTGTGACTGATTCTATGCCGTTGATAATACGTCTGGGTGGAGGGTGAGCAGGGTTCTTATGCACTTTCAGAATAGCATAAAGGACTGGGGTGACTGGATAGGTGACTTTTAGGGATTTGTGCTCACACTTGGTGATCCAGTTTTGGTCAAATGCATGTTGTAACAAGCTATCAATTTCTGATTTTATAGAGGCAATAGGGTTCAACATAAAGTGTCTTAATAAGGCGTTGGGCCACCACTACCCACCAGAACAGCTTCAATGTGCTTTGGCATAGATTCTAAATGTGTCTGGAACTCTATTGGAGGGATGCGAAATCATTATTCCATTATTTGGTGTTTTGTTGATGGTGGTGGAAAACACTGTCTCGGGCGCCGCTCCAGAATTTCCCATAAGTGTTTAATTGGGTTGAGATCTGGTGACTGAGACACACACGCTAGCTCACACGCACACGCACGCACGCACACACACACACACACACACCCTTTAAACCTTTGCGACCCCTCTTTCAAAGTCACTAGCCATGGTAGCCAAAATAAGGGGCAACTGGGCATTTTGCATGATGGGATGTTAATTGTTTAATTAACTCAGGAACCACACCAGTGTGGAAGCACCTGCTTTCAACATACTTTGTATTCCTCATTCACTCAAGTGTTTCCTTTATTTTGGCAGTTACCTGTCCATCTCTAATGGTAACTCTTTGCAGATTGGAAATAACACACGTCTGTGCTGTGCTTGCTTACGACAATATGACTCACACACAGCCTTAGAACCTGATTAACAAGCAGTGTTTGGGTTTTCAATGGAATGATGTGGCAGTACTGGAAGACAATGATAGATCCAGTGTATGTAAGTGTCAGAATAATGAGAATGTATTATGATTATGAAACCAGAGTGTGTGTCCTCGCCTAGGTTGAGATGAGTCACAATGTCATCCTGGCTTTGTTTTTTGACCCTGTCTTTGTGGCAGAGCCATCAGGCTAAACTACCTGAAGATGCCGKAACGTCTGTGCATAAATTATTTGTTTATTCGTTTGTGTGCATGTGTAGGGTAGGCTACTTTCTAAATGTAATCCATTATAGTTACTACTTACCTGTACAGCATTTGTATCAGTAACATCACTTTTGGATTACCCAAACTCAGTAATGTAATCTGATTACTTTCCATTACTTTTGGATCACTTTCCCTTAAAGAGGCATTAGACGAAGACAAAAATGACCCATCAAAAGCATTTGGTGTGTCATCATAGTGGTCTCTGACTTGTGGCCAGACTTGCCCAGGAGGAACAAATTTAAAGCTGCACTATGTAACTTTTTGGGGCGACCTGACCAAATTCACATAGAAAAGTGAGTTATAGACCTGTCTTTTTGGTAGATCTGTTCGGTGCACTATTACTATGCTTCCCAATCTAAAGTTTAGTTTTTGTGTCTTTTACTTTTAGTTTTCTACACCAGCTTCAAACAGTTGAAAATAKAATATTTTTGGCTATGGAAAATATATTTCACAGCGGTTTAGATGGTACAATGATTCACTACAATATACTTGCTTATTTTGTCATATAAAAACTGAAATTTGCGATTTCTGCAAAGTGCACCTTTAAACTTCCGCCTTTTTTCAAAGCCAAATTGAATGTCATTGAGAACAGAAAGGTGTCTGTATTTTTTCACAAAAATCATTTCTGGATTTAAAAGCAATCCAAGAAGTAATCTAGTTTTCCAAAAGTATCTGTAATCTGATTACAATATTTTAGATGTAATCAGTTACTCCCCAACCCTGTGTGTGTGCATCTCTTTGTATGTGTGTGTGACAGGTGAAGCGTGTGTGCGTGTGTGTGTATTGTTTAACCAGCTCTCTCAAGAGACGGCTATGCAACCGCCCAAGGCCCTAGCCTTAGGAGAAGCATAGAGAACAGGGAAAAATGAGAGATGTGAAGGATAAAAGAGATGGAATATTATACTAATTATTCTGAATCACTTTTATGACTTTTCACCTGTTCAACCCCTCTCTCTCTGATCTCCTCTGACTCTAGGAAAGGGTCCTAAAATAGTCTCTCAATCCATTCCTTAGGGATTYCTAGGTGGTGAATTTTTTTGTTATAGACTAGCACTTATACACCTGGTTCAACAAAAAAAAATATTACCAATAATTTAATTAGCTGAATCAGTTGTGGTGGGTCGGATTAAACCTTTCAAATATTTCAGACTAGGACTCAATATAACTGATGTCTAATCACTCTGAACTACTTTCTGTTATCAGTCTTAGTGAATAAATGTGTCGTATCCAAGTTCACAAGAAGAATGATATTTCCCCACTTCTCTGAAACATGGATTGTGCTTCTGGTAAGAWTCTTATCAAACGTGCAGGTAGAATCTTATCCTTGAAACCTGAAGGTGAAGAAACCCTGTTTAGAAGGTAACTAAGAATCTCTCCCTCACAATCTCTCTCTGACTGTCCTGTGAGAACTCCATGACAAATTAAAGACTGGTATTGGATCTTGATCAGTAGGCACGAAACATAAGAAAACAGTCCAAAATGGTACTATCTGAACTTGTTCGGCTCACCCTGATGTTGCAAAATATTTTTCTACAGTGTGCCCTAATGAACACGGCCCTCATGTGTCAGAGTTTTGGGCAACATCRGGGTGAGCCGAGTGTCGGTACAGCTTCTCTCTGACTAAGGAGGACTATACGGTGAGCCACCGGATAGGGTGTGCTTTACTACATAACAGTGGAACATTGAGGTTTTCAAGATGGGTTCAAGGTCCAAGGCATGTAACTTAATGGTTATGTGTGACTGTGCGTGCATGCCTGCATCTATGTGCATGTATGTGTGTGTGCATTATCTCAACAAGAGTTCATACGGTCATACTGCCCTTGTTCGATCCAGGTCTTCTCCATACCTTTCAGTGACTCCCTCTACCAGTGTGATCCCACAACAAGCAGAACAAGTCGATCCTGTTGGTCTTAGAAAAACAAAACGTTAATTATTACATCAGAATTGGTATGGTTCTGTTGCTGCTTGTGGTACTATAATTAACCAGTAGACTACCTGACAGTATCATAATGTAAATCCTCTTAGGAGACATATCGGTCTCTGGGTGACAGGCACACATGGTTGCACGTCTATGGGTGACCGATTTATCTGTCCTGTGGTTTTGACACATGTACAGTACATTCTATGACCTATTTCCACAACTGAGTTATTGTCTTACAGGTGCTGTACAGCTGACTTCAAATTAACTATCCCCTTTAAACTCCACCAGAGTGGAACATTGGTACAGTACTTTTGGAACCCCACTGACCTGGGGAATCTATTCTAGATGTACAAATGTAGTCCGTTTCAATCGCTGTGCTTTCTCTTAGCCGCTGCCTTTGGCAATGTCTCTAGAACACCGAATAGGCSGACAGAAAGACACTATTCACTGAGTCCCTAAATGTCCTCTAAACAAGACTAATGAGACACACGGTTATGCTTTCAACCGTGATGTTTATGCTTCCCAGAACACAAACAGAACCACCTTGAGACAGCAGCCCTGCTAGCTGAGTATGTGTATGTATAACACAATGTAGCCAGAGATTTGTGGGAGACGAGGCTGGATGCTAACCAAGTCATTTATTAGGAAATGGGCCTAGATGACTGCCTCTTCATTACCACTCTGTAAACATCTGTCAGTGTTGGTCCACCCCAGGCAGACAACACTCCAGAGACCTGTGCCTCACTCTAATACTTTACTCATGATGTACCCCTCCCTCACACTGAGTGTTTGGCAATGTTAACTGGCTGGCTTGTTGAGCCTAGCTGATGTAAATCCTCGGGCCATGTTTCAATACCTCCCTTCCTATCTCCCTCCCTTCCTTCCTTCCTCACTCCTTYAATGCTTCACTACCTCGAAGTTCACTGATTCACTCTGAACTACAATACAGGTCTAAAGAAAGATGAATATGGGCTGACCAGAGCACCGTGTCAGTTATATACACACAAGCAATGATAAACAACAGAAGAGGTTGAAACATATTGTTTATTAGAATTTCAGCTCATCAAAATGAAATGTAAACGAACCAGAAGTCAGTGAGCTGCTACTCAATGTGTTAGTGAAACAGGAGGACTTGTTGTGTCTGCATTGGACATATTACTCATGTGACAGAAAAATATGGAGAGGGAGGGAGAAAAATAAGGAGAGAGAGACAGGCAGACAGACAGAGAAAGGGGTAGAGATACTGCATAAAGCAAGAGAGTGCGTGAGACAAAGCGAGAGAGATAGAAAGACAGACAGAAACCATTGGTGAGATATAGTATATGAGCGAGAGAGAGAAAGACAGACAGAAACATTGGTAGAAATATAGTATATGGAGCGAGAGAGAGAAAGACAGAACAGAAACCATTGGTAGATATAGTATATGAGCGAGAGAGAGAAAAGACAGACAGAAACCATTGGTAGATATAGTTTATGGAGCGAGAGAGAGAAAGACAGACAGAAACCATTGGTAGAATATAGTATATGGAGCGAGAGAGAGAAAGACAGACAGAAACCATTGGTAGATATAGTATATGGAGCGAGAGAGAGAAAGACAGACAGAAACCATTGGTAGATATAGTATATGGAGCGAGAGAGGAAAATACAGAATGCTGTGGATGGTGCTTAACAACCTGTGAGAAACTATCTAAACAAACCCACATGAATGGGCAAGACTGAGAACAGTCTCATCATCGGTCACATTTTATTATTTTGGAATTTAAGCCTTATAGCTATGGTGGTATATTCTGTTCATCATGCTGTTGGCTAACCTACCATGCTTCTACAACAGGTTTCCCCAAACCCTGGCCCTGGAGAGCATCTGGATGTGCAGGGTTTTGCTTCAATCCATCACGAACATACCTACTAAACAAAATCAATTCATCATAGTTTTCAGGCCGACTCTGGACCATAATAAGTTGCATCAGCTGTGTTGGCGCTGGGCTGGAACAAAAGCCTGCACCACTCATAGATCTCCAGGACCAGAGTTGGAGACCCCTGTTCAACAGTGTTATTAGACTACTTGTGCAACACTAATGGACTGAGACCCACATCAGAGCCTCTTACAAATGGCTTTAAAACAACAACGGCAATAGAAGAGCAACTTGGTACAAAATCACAATATAAATGCTTTTTTCCCCTTCTAAATGTTTATCTTCAAAGAACATAGTGGCACTAATAGTGCAGTCCTTTTAAAATCTGACAACAGTTTATGATGGTCCCCCATCCTATTAGTAAGCATCCATGTTGTGATGGTTTGTCATCTTTACAGAGAGGGCTATAGAGAGGGCAGAGTAGTTTGAGGTGAAGACCAGGACCATTAAATGCCACTTTCCCCAGTTTGCTCCTGTATCTTGTGGTGAACAGCACAGGTTAGGTTGCAGAGAGTAGTTGTACTGTACCATGACCTATATTACTTACTGAGGTATCCATGTCAACTCCAGTTCTCAGGTTAAGATGGGATAGAGCAGTGAACTGGTTGTAGAAGGGAGGATTTGACTTTTTCCTCACTCACTCCGGATTATAATTGCTGTCTTCCAATTGCACTGGAGCTGTTTTTGATTCCAAACGGTGACGTTATCCTGACATTTTGAAGCTACACTATTCCCAGTTGGCAAGATCTTCATGTCCCGGTACCAGACATCACACCATATTTGAGAATTGCTGGAGCAAGATCTATTTGAAACAGACAGGCCCCAAACTAGATAGCATCTCTCAGGTCTGTGGAAGAAAGAGACACATCTGTGAGTCAGAAACAGAGATCTACATTCTGGGTTCATTTACTGGTGTTGTTTTGATGCGTCACCACCCACAGGGCACAAACTGGTTGAATCAACGTTGTTTCAACGTAATTTGTCAACATATTGTTTTGTGAAATCTACGTGGAAAATACATTGGATGTGATAAAAGTATTTAACTGTTGTTTTGAGGGTGAAATTTCAACCACAGGATTATATAATAATAGTAACAAAATTTCAACATATACAAACCTTGTATAAAATATGTTGAATTTGTACCTTCAAACCAACATCAAAACTACAGGCTGGCAGCACATCCAACTGGAGAATGGGTCTATCTACAGCTACCCTTTGGTCTCCCATCAAGGGCGGTGCACAATTGGCCCAGCGTCGTCCGGGCTAGGGTTTGGCCGGGGTAGGCCGTCATTGTAAAGAAGAATTTGTTCTTAACTGACTTGCCTAGTTAAATAAAGGTAAAAATAATATATTACCGTTCAAAAGTTTGGGGTCACTTAGAAATGTCCTTGTTTTTGAAAGAAAATGATTTTTTTKGTCCAATAAAATAACATCAAATTGATCAGAAATTCAGTGGAGACATTGTTAATGTTGTAAATGACTATTGTAGCTGATGTGAATCCAACATAGTATTTGTTAACAAGTTAATAGCCTATTTATTGTATTTCAAACTGTGTTTGGTTGTCAACGCAAAAAAATATCAACAGGAGATCTATCTTCTGCTTGGATAGTTCCATCTGTGCGCCAGTGACAAATTATTAATTGATATGTTGGATTCACGTCTCCATCTCAACCAAAAATCTATGTTAAAGAATAGGACAAAATCAAACCATTTTTTAAGTTTAATTTGATTCCTTCAATTTAGATTTTTGTTTTTTGTATGGTATACATTTTAAAGTGAAAAATCTGCRTCTCAGTGTAAATCCGTTACCATTGAATTGCCCTAACACATCCATGGCCACAGGTTACCGTAACTAAACATCTCTTCCTATGTAATTCTATAAAGTGTGCATGTTCAAAACAGCATGCATAGGTCATCGCAAGTCTGTGGAGATCTTCACAATTGCTATAATAATCTGTGCAGAATCACAAACAGCATTGATCACTTGCACTATGTACTTTTAATGTAATCTCAACCTGCAATGCAGGTTATTTGACCTTAACCTGTTGTATAAAACAAAAGATCTGACATTGTTATTCCCATTTGAACTTTGCTGTGCTCTTAAACGGTTGAAAGCGCAGTGATAGACATTTGGGTGACAAATCTAATTGTTTTTCCATTGGAATTTGGTTGTGCTTTTAGATGGTTGAAAGCATAGTGATAACACATTGGAAATTCAACTAACTTTTGGCTGTCTTATTGAATGGGTGAATATACAATAGGTTGTAATCTCATTGATCAACGTAAACCAAATATTACCCAATTATCCACGTTAAAATGACGTGGTGTCCCCAGTGGGCAGTAGCCACGGGAAACCAAAATAACTTGCACAAAAAAAGGATGAAAAAGGTTAAAAAAAATAGATGAAAGCTAGCACAGTGCTATAGATAGCATCACAGCTGTCCCTGTGTGTATGAAGCGGGCCGTAACTCTCACGTATCCTCACGTCATTTGTAGATCCCAAATCTTCATTTAAAATAACCCCGTTGGGAGTATAGTTTACCTACCTAACTAAATAACTGTCACTTTGTCTCATCACTCCTGGGTATATTTAGAGACTAGCTGAATAGGGCTTAATGACGGCTTCTCTAATGGCTTGTGTTGCTTTTTCTTTCTTTCCTCTTTCATCTCCTCCATCAATGCCACGGTCATGTGACGTTTGGTCTCCAACCAGCTATAGCCTTTTAGAATTTACTGCAGCATTCAATTCACTGCTTCTCCAGCCCACATCACTGACTCACTGCCACCTGTCCTGGCTTGTTAGATTCAATCATACGTGGTGTGTGTGTGTGTGCGCGCATGTGAGTGAGTGAGAGCAAGAGAGAGAGTGCGTGTGTCTGCATGGGTGTGCTACTTTCCGTTTTCAGGGTCTAGAGGTATAAGAAGATAATTGAGAACTGAGCGTGTGCATCTGAAATAAATCTATTCAGGAATTCTCTGGTGGAACTCTCTCTCCCCTCTTTCTCTCTTCAATCTCTCTACAGAGAGGTCAGGCGCTCTTGCCAGGTTCACCTGCTCCAATTAACTAGTGCGTCTCACAGAGGAGAGACAGAACTCTGGAGATCAGTGGTGACATGGAGAAAATAGATGAGAAGAAGAGAAAGCAAAGGAGAAAGGACAAGATGAGGGAGGAAAAAAAGATAAAGAAAAATGTGTGAGAGAAAGTGAGAAAGGAGATGGTGAAAAAGGGAAAAGACGGCAAGTGGAGAAAGAGAGAGCGAGAAATGGAGAGCATCCGATTCAGAGAATGGTGAACAGTTTCATCTCATGTCCTCTCCGCATCCTTCACCTGGAGCCGCAAGATTTTTTTACTCTGCTTCACTAAAATCGACCCTCTCTACTCTACCCTCTGTATCCTAACAACCAACACTAAAAGAAAAGAGGAGAACTGACTAGAGCAGAGCTCCCCTGGATGTCACTATCTGGCCACCATATCTGTTTTGCTGTAACACAGGCTGCAAATATAACTAATCCTAGTTTGTTCTTACCTTAGTTTCCTCCCTTTTAGTAGGCCTATACTGCTCTTCCATTTAACACCAGTGCTTTTATGGGAGATTGCAATTTGTCTGAGTAACTGTATATAATTGTTTAAATGTTTAAGGGTTACAATAAAAATGATTACTGTTAGGGGTTCTCGAGGACCAGGGTTGGGAAACACTGGTTTAAGCAGCTAGCTGGCAGAGTGCCTGTCTTGCTCTATCTGTCTGTCTGTCTGTCTGTCTGTCTGTCTCTGTGTGTGTGTCTCTCTATGTGTCTCTCTGTGTGTGTGTGTGTCTCTCTCTGTGTGTCTCTCTCTGTGTGTCTCTCTCTGTGTGTGTCTCTCTCTCTGTGTGTCTCTCTCTGTGTGTGTCTCTCTCTCTGTGTGTACAACCAACAAAATACCAGAAAGCAAAACTCAGTCTGCTTACCTCAGGTGTGTAGCCTATAAGTTGTTATGGCCATGAACCGGAAGTGATGTCTGATCCTCTGTGGCTGAGCTGTGATGTCATGGTAGAGTTCAGAACTGGGAATTTTGCCAACCCCAGTTCAGACACATTAGTTGGAGTTGGTTAGGAGAAAGAGAGTCAGTAGTGTAGCGGTGCTGCTAATCCATTAGCTCCAACTCAGTTGATGGTGTGGTCTCTTGACAGGGTGTGATGTTGAATCTCCCATAGTCCTGATGTGCTTGTAGTGTCCATTGATTTGAGTACATAATAACCAAGGAATGTCTGAAGCAAATGGCATTGAAAGTGCATAAAAACGGTTAATACTGTCATATTTCCTTTCACAAATATAATGTTCAAAGGGTATTTTCATTGGATACTCTCTCTGTCTTGGGTTAAACGTTGCTATATGTTAATAATAATACTTGAATGTGGTTATTACAGTTTGTGTTACCATTGTAATCAATAAAGATAATTTACAACGAGAAATTCTAAGAATAAAAAGAAATACACTTTTCCCCTCAATGTTCTAATATGAAACCTGCTAAAAAGGTGTAGAGCACACCATCGTTAAAACACATCTTGTCCCTCCTTCGGACATCTGCCTCCATTTTAAAACACAAGCCAATTCAAGGCCATTGTCACAATTCACAACAACTTCATATTCCCATGAGCCTCTTCCTCCTTGTTACCATGGTCTGTGTTGAGACTTCACAGCCACTTGTGTCCTGCCCAGCGAGGAACCTTATTCTGGGGCTGAGATCTGAGGCCTGCTCCCTGAATCACCCCCCCCAGGGCTAGTCTTTTATTGATCCAGACTGAGCCGTATTGACGTGAGCTGGGTTAGCTCTAGCCTGCTAAGTTTTGCAGAGTTGAGGTAGGTTCTCTCTGTCTCTCCTAGGCAGGCTTATCTTATGCGAGTCCTCACTGTAACCCATGGCTTTGGGTGTCAAACAGGAGAAAGCGATACAAGAATAGCTCCTAGGAAGGTTGAATATTGTGCAGAAATCTCCTCTTTTGAAACATAGTTGTTATTCCAACACACATGCAAGCGACCATTTCTAGGTAACAATTAAGTACCTTACCTTAAAATGGACAAAAACTGCTTTTTAGCAAATAACCATTTTTCAAGCAAGACTTTTCTTAGGACTGTCTAGGAGTGGTCTGTGTGGGGAGGGGAAAACTTAAAACTAGCTGTTATTGGCAGAGAGGTTAGAAACTCTCTTTGTTATTGGTCTATTAACTAATTTACTGCCTGGTGATGTCACCAGGCAAGCCGAAACTCCCACCAATGCAAACAGGTTGATTAGACGACTGTATTTCCAACTAGCAAATATCAGGAAATAACACTGATTTTWAAAAAAAGTCACACTTTTACAGTGTTAGTTTCATCAACTGTTGTACAATATTATACAAAAGACAGGAAAAAGCATTTTGACTGCACTGGGCCTTTAAGTAGGACAAATGGCAGGCTATCTCCCTCTCTCATAATTCAGTTCAGGCTAGCTGTTATATAGACTTGCCTAGAGCCCATTTACTCTGTGAGCAGCATGGATCATCCACAAATGATCTCTACACCCCTCGGTTTGGGGCCAGTTTCTCAAGTTCCTCCCGATGAGTATTACTGTTCTTGATGTGGAGAAGGAGATAAAGTCAGAGCCTTACAACAGGCCCTTCAGCATGTAATGACCGAGTCATAGGTTCAATTGTCGCTGGGGCCACCAATACAAAATGTATGTACTCACTGATGTAAGTCGCTTTGGATCTGCTAAATGGCCTATATTAATGTCCCAGTTCAGTCCTCCCACCACAGGGGGAGCTACCTCCCAGACACAGATTCCCTCTACTACACAGAGCTCTCGTCCGGTTTGGGCAGCAGCTGTGTGTGTTTCCTCTTCTCTAGGATCCTGTTGAGTTCCTCAGTGAAGGAGTAGCAGAGAGGAGAGCTGCTGTCTGCGTCACTCTGTCTTAACAACACGTAGCTGTTACCGTGCATCCTCCGCAAGACGCTGGGTAACGTCGCCGATAGGCCGTTGGGGCTGGGGAAGTCTTGCAAGTCACACTCTGATTGGTTGAGGGCGGTGTGGGGGGTCTGAGGAGGCGGGGGGAGAGGAGGGGCAGGGGGTGGGGGGTCCTTGTTGGGGGACGACTGGCCCTCCCCAGGGACGATCTGGAGGAAGCCCCCTTCATGCGCGTCACCGTCCCCCGGTTGTTTGGAGACACCATTACCATTACAGATCCCGTTCCCATTACAGTGGCTGGAGATGGTCTTGAGCTCGAGGTGGGCGGAGCTACTGTGGCGTTTCTGATTCTGCTTCCTGTGTTTTTTCTTCCTGTCCGTGTGATTGGCAGAGGCGGCGGCGGCAGCGCGGAGAGAGTACTTCCCCCTGTGGCCGCCCCGAAGACAGAAGCCCACGTAGAGGAGAACGACGGTGAGAACCAGACACAGACCCCCCAGGATGGTGATCATGGACAGGTACATAGCCTCCATGCTCCTGGGGGAGAGCAGCTCCGAGGTGGGGGGGAGATGGGCCGGGGGAGGGGGTAGCAGGGGTCTCTCTGAGGAGGGGGGTGCGCTGGGTGGAGGGGGGTCAAGGGTGGATGAGTCAGAGTCCCAGGGGGTGTAGTAGGAGTAGTCTTCCTTGGTGGGGTCCATGAGCGGGGGAGGGGGTTGGGGCATGTCTAAACGAACTGTCACAGAGTACGTAACCACGGCGATCCGGATGCCGTTCTCGAGGGCGTGGCAGGTGTACTCGCCGCTCTGCTCAGGTCGGGACTCAATGACCAGGAGGCCATCGTTTCCCACTCTGAAGCCGGAGTCCAGGCCGTAGCCCTGCAGCTCTGACCCSCCCAGAGTCCACACTGGGATTGCCAGGTTGGAGCCGAGTTCACACTGGAGCAGCACGTCATCTCCCACCATCACAGACCGGCTCCGGTGCTGGACCAGCTCTGAATGAATGGCAACACACATACAACATGAGTATCCTCTTGCAATAAGACTGATATACTGTTATGGATTTCAGAATAGACACTAAAAGGCCCAAGACATTGTACTATGTGTTTGGGAGTTATATGCAACTTCTATAAAACTTATCAGACTGCATATATGACTCTAAAATCACTGGTGCATAAGGAATTCAATATGTTACTTTCTCCCATTTAAAATAATTGCATCGTAATCAGAAAAGCTTGAGGATCTCAAATCCTGAATTGCATAGTATTTTCTAACTTAGTATGTAAAGTACATCAATGTATAAGTCAGATTCTCTTCTGAAAGTTCTCTCCAGACCTATCAGAAATATGATTAGATATGCTATGGAAATGAGGGTGCTGCAGAGACAGTATGCATAACCAACTTTCAAATATTAACACAACTCTTATCATTTCTGTAAATCCCTCAACTTTCCAGATAAAATACATCTGCATGACAATACAACTGAGTATGATCAGATAAGGCCTGTCTGTGTGTGTCTGCGTACCGTCTGCTGTGTCGCTGTCACATCCTCTGTTTCCATACAGGACGTCCTGACTCAGGTTAGACCTGACAAGAGAGGAGAGGAGGAGAGAGGAGAGGAGGAGAGACTGTTAGCCGGTCATCAAGTGCACACACACAACTAGTCATGTCACGTTCACCAGCACAGTCAACAACAAACATTACGCCCAGTTCAGCATTACGCAACAGTTGTGAATGCATTGCAGAGATTGCAACACAGACAGAGATATATAGAAGATAAGATAAGTCAAATCAAACACACAGACAGACACAAGGGCACCAGCTAGAATGGTATTACTCAACCCCATCACCTGACAGTGACGTGATGACACACACACACACCTGTCAGTCTGTGCTGTGATGTCCACACAGTCCTGTCCATCCCAGCCACAGTAAGGGTCCCGGGAGAAGACACAGTCGTAACAGGAGGTGTACCTGCTACAGGTGGAGAGAGGCAGCTGGACCACACCAGAGGGAGAACCTACATACACACTCATCTAGAGGGGAGAGAGAGAGGGAGCCTCTCTGTGTTATTGAAAATGGGCTAGAGCAAAAGCCTACGGCAGTGCATCTGGGTTAGCGGTCCTTCACTTAGAATAACAATAAACAAAACATACAAAACATAATACTAGCCGTGTGAGTGAAAATGTGCATCTGTGTGTGTGTGTGTGTGTGTACGTGTCTGCACGTCCGTTTGTGAGTGTGTACCTGTGTGTGTGAGATGACCAGGCTATCCACAGGCTGTGGTTGGTCAAACAGCTGAAGCTCCTCTATGATGTGTAGATGACCCTTGACCTCCACAGCTCTGTGCAGCCAGCCATCGTCTGAAACAGGAGACAGAGACAGGGTCACAACACACACACACATACAATGGGATGTACTGTACATGTGGTTTGAAGTCTGTTCCATTCCTTTACTGGGATGATTGGGGATCGCAATAATTGACTGCCTAGTGACACACAAACAAATCACATGTACGCAAACACACAGCATAACACAAGCACACCCCTTACCCCCATAACCCTCCCCCTCCCTACACCCCCACCAACCTGTGCCCATGAACAATACATGGTAGTTCTGCCCGTCCAGCCCCTCCACCCTGTGAGCCGCCAGCTGGGTGTAGTCTGTGGTCCTCCTAAACAACAGGGGACGCTGCTCTGTAGACATGACTTGCTGGGACATCAGAGGGTGTCTCCTCACAAAGTTCAACACGTCGTCTGGCAGGGAGGTGGAGGAGTTGATACCTCTGGATCTCAACTGGTCTGTTATACACTGTAGACGAGGGAAGAGGGGATGAGAAGGATGGAGAGAGAGGAGGATGAGAGGAAGGAGTTGACACTTCTAGATCTCAACTGGTCGGTTATACACTGGAGCGAGGGATTAAGAAAAAATGAATTCAGAAGAGAGAGAGATAGAGGAGMGAAAGAGGTAGAGTTGATGCCTCTGGCTCTCAAATTGCCTGTTATACACGGGAAAAGAAATGGATGGATGAATAAATTAATTGGGGATAGACTGTAGATGGATAAAGAGAGATGAGTGGAAGATATAGCCCTCCCTTACAGTATAGCCTTGTGAGTTGAGACTTTATAGTATACAAGGCAAGACCTCTGAGTCTACAGTCCAGTAGGCCAATAGCACAGGCGGTTGGTGGCACCTTAATTGGAGAGGACGGGCTCATAGTAATGACTGTAATGGAATGAATGGAATGGAAATCGAACTCATCAAACACATGTGTTATATACCATTCCATTTACTCCATTCCAGCCATTATAATGAGCCGTCCTCCCTCTTAGTGGCCTATAGGCCACTATGAGTTGAAAAGTCAGTGTGTGCATCTGTGAAAGCTGCTTATCTCTCTCCACCTGACTAAGGGAACAGCTTCTCTGACTTTGTCCTCTGTAAGATGTCATTGCCAACTCTGCTAAGAGGCTTTGACACTGCCACTACAGTTAAGACCCAGAACCGTTACTTCCTCTACCCCATTTCACAGCTAGACCCGGAGAGAGGAAATGAAGCTTTTCAGCATTGAAACGACACTACTGTAGATCACGACCCGTCTCATTAATGATGTCATGCCTTTGGAACCCATAATACGTCATCATCATAACGGTCGCCGAGTCTCGGCCCAGCAATAATCACCATAGAAAATGGCTTTCAACGACATAAGCTCCTTCCATTTGATCCTCATCCAAGAAGCTGCCACTCAGCTCTATGATCACTTTTTCCATCTTTCCTCTCTCTCCTTCCCAGTCCCTCCTCCTCTTAGTCTGTTTATCACTCTGTTTTTATAAACCCCTCTCTTCCCCCCACTCCTCAATCTTTCTCCCTCCCCAACCCTTTACCGTCTCAATCTCTCCCTCTCCCCAGTTCTTTTAGAATACTTTAGTATTTAGACTCAGTATATTGGATGTTGGGATGCTGGGGAAAGAGGAGATAGATTAGGGGAAACTTTAGATCGGCAACTCAGAAGACCTGACTGGCCTGTTATATAGAAGTCTGCTTGGAGAGCGAAAGACGAGGCGTGTGCGTGTGACACTCACTGATCCAGGTCGTGGTTCAGGGACCTTGCCAGTGTACTCGCTCCATTTTGCTCCAGAGTCCTGGTTCTCTATGTAGGGCCCATCAAACACCCGCTGGAGCTCAGACAGAGAAAACTGGCACACTGCCGACGCCTTCACGTTCTTCCTATAGTACACACACACACACACACACACACACACACACACACACACACACACACACACACACACACACACACACACACACAGTTTTAAGGTTGCTGATCAACAGTTACACTGCCCTAAACAGTTTGTGATATCCCACATAAAGAAATGGGACTATTCCATCTATTCCACTGGTTTCATTAGGCTGGACAAGATAAATGAAGTCACTAAATTAAGAATTCCTAAAATATTGGAGAGAAAACTAATACTATTTGGACCAGGTTTGGTGAAGAGGTACAAGTGACTGTTCCAATCCAGGAGAGCTCAAAGCTAGGTTCCTAATACAAACAGTGCTGTCTCCAAGGACATGGTCTGTAAACACTACAGCACTCAGAGGACACGTCACAAACTGATACAGTATAAACATCTCTCTCTCCCAATGGATATGTTCATTGACCTGGGTCACACACACACCCACCCACGCACGCATGCATCCACCCACCCACACACACATCCCCGCCCACCAGCAGTAAACCTTAGGTGTTACTACAGCGACAGCTAAAATAGATCAGAGATTGACGTAGCGGAGATGAAAAGAGAAATAGAGAAAGAGAGAGAGAGAGTAGGGGGCATGGTGACAAAGAGAAATGTTCAAAGCTAATCAAGAGAAGCTCTACGTCTCCTTTGACAAGTAAAAAAGGGAGTGAGGTGAACAGAGAGCGGGAGAATGAGAAGAGTGTAGGCGTGAAGGATAAGAGAAGGTATGAGTGGGAGAGAAGAGAAGGAGAGGTAAACAAAAGAAGGAATGGGGCCCTTTAAGGGAATGGAAAAAAAAGACTGGGAGAGAGCGTTGGTGACCAGAGCTGAGCTACTATATCACCTGATACTCAGACAGTCAGAGCACATTGCGGTCTCTCATACACACAGCCAACCCATCATTGACATTGCCAAGTGTAACCTGACCATAGAGGTCATAACTACAGTCTCTCTCTCATATATATCATATATATATATATATATATATATATATATATATATTTCTACTACTACTCACCACTCGAGACCAAAGACGCCGTAGAACAGCGTGTCATGAGGTGTGTCCCCCGACAGCGTGTACACACTCCTCAACACGTTGAAGTGGAAGTCATATTCCGGCAGGGAACACACCAGTCTGGCCTTCAGGAACGATGTCCACCTCTTCTGGAGGGTCAAAAGACCTCCTCTGTCTCCCTACGAGAGAGGGAGGAGGGGGGGGGGAGTAKGAGGGTAAAATAGGAGGATGGAGGGAGAGGGGGGAAGGGAGAGGAGAAGATGAGGGGGAGCGAGAAGAGGACAGGGGAGAAGAAGAGGATGAAAGAGAAAAAGAGGGAGCAGGAGGAGAAATAAGGTTAGCACTCAACATATGGACAACCTAAACTAAGTCCAGAGAACATGCCTTTCTTGGGCACAAAGGAGGGTCAAGGGAGGTTATCGTATCTGCAAGGTTGTTTACTTTTTACAATCTACAGCTTCTCCGGAGCTAAGACACGAGACAGAGAGCATAGCCATGGGAGTGTGTGTGTTTGCATCTGTGTCTGCTTAGCAACAGCACTGCCCTGTGAAAGCCCATTAGCAACCCTGTTGAGAGGGGTGATACACACTAGACATCAAGTGCACTCTGCAGTCAAGAGTGTTATCTGCTGCTGAGAAGCACACACACACACACACACACACACACACACACACACACACACACACACACAGTGCTCAGAGGGCAAGCCAGAGGCAACGTAGACATCAAAACACACTCTCTCTTTCTACTAAAGTCGAGGGCAAGCGGTTTTTCAGGAGCACAATGCTCAGATGTGTTGACCAGGTGGTATCTAAGCTGATCAAATCAGATCCTTTGACACCTGTCCTCAACAAATAATATTTCACTTTGACATTTTCTTCAGTGTCTAAAAGTCCTTGCCCTGGTACAGTAAGTCAGTGCCTAATGCCCACAGCGCCACCCTACCCGCTCTTCCTTCATCTCTTTCTCCCTCCTCACCACTCTCTCCTGGCTTCATATGGTGTCTACTCCTGGCTCTTCTCACCCTCCCTCCTCACCACTCTCTCCTGGCTTCATATGGTGTCTACTCCTGGCTCTTCTCACCCTCCTCACACCCTTACACCTCTCCTCACCTTACAGACTCGTCCAACCCGTGCCACTCTAATGTGGCTGTAGTATGGTGTCTGCTCCTGGCTCTTCTCAGTAAAGAAGTAGTAGATTTTATCGTCATCTCCAGTGGTACTGCCCTCACTCTCCCTCACCAGGGCACTGCCCACAAAGTCAGCCTCTGGGGAACAAAGAAACACACACAGAGTAATGAAACATGCCAACCCTTCACTTAGAAATGAATTAAAACTGTTCATGCAAATAAAACCTATCCTTTTAAATAACAGGCAGAACAGAAGGTGCTGCTTCAGTCTTCTTTGAAGACCTGGTGACTTGAGCATGAAAATAAGCATTCGAATAGATCTTTGAGAAGGACCATAATGGCCAAAGAACCATCTAACCAGCGTGTGTTCTTTGTAAGGATCTCTTCTAGCCCCAGGGTACTCACCATCTAACCAGCGTGTGTTCTTTGTAAGGATCTCTTCTAGCCCCAGGGTACTCACCATCTAACCAGCGTGTGGGTGCCTCCTCTGTCCTCACTGTGGGGGAGGGGAAGTTACGTCGGACGTCCGGAGAGCCGCGGAACTCATACTGAGATGCTGTGTACATCTGCTGGTCTGGACCAATACAGGAACAGCAATGGTTATTGGTAGGTTTACATTTCAGAACAAGTATGACATCAGCATTGAGCATAAAAAAATAAAAAATAAAATACCCCCCCCAAAAAATAATAATAATAATTGTTTTAAAATTTGTGTTCAAATTAAAAATGTATATATATATTTTTTTACATCTACACCTGGCCAAAACATTGGATCTCATGTTTGGTGACAGAACACATCCCAATAAAGGWTGTACAGTAGTCATGTATACAGGTTCTAAGAATGGTTGTCTTACCTACGATGAGGCCAGTGTAGCCTGTAGCAGGTCCATATGGACACTTCTCTCGGCCCTCCTCAAACTCAGATGACACTTTAAACCTCCCCTCATCCTACACAYGAGAACAGGAGGTTAGGGCGGCTAGTGACACAGTGCTATAAGGGGAAAGCGGGATACCTAGTCAGCTGTACAACTGAATGCCTTCCACTGAAATGTCTTCCGCATTTAACCCAACCCCTCTGAATCAGAGGTGCGGGGGGTTGCCTTAATCGACATCCACGTATAGCATAATATGTTTCATATTGTGTCAATTACTGTGGAAGGGGGAGAGAATCGACCGACACAATACCTTGAAGGAGTTTTTCTATTTAGCTAGAATACCAAATAACCCATTGAGAAATTATTATTACATTTTTTATGCATGTTCATTCTATGACTTAGTATGTTTAGATTCCTTACTATGTATGCACAGAGAGGTCTGAAGGCGTAAGTCCCACACATGTAGAGATGAGTTGAGTTAAATCTCTGGAGAAACCTGATGTGGTTATAACACTCTGTCTGTTGAGAGAGAGAATACATTAAAAGAGAGAGGGCGAGAGAGGGAGAGAGAGACTGTATGAGACATGAGAGGGCGAGAGAGGGAGAGAAAGAAATGTTGAGATGAGTAGATTTAAACCTCCTTCGGAGAGAGAGGGAGAAAGAGAGGATGAGGAAGAGAGCTGGAGAGAGAACGAGAGGTTGTGATGAAGGCACTCTGCAAAATAATAAACATATCACAGAGAATAAGAAAGAGAGAGAGGGATAGGTTGTGCTCTAAGGAGAAGATGCACACTAGCTGGGATATGAAGAAATAAAGATACCTACCTTATTGTCTTTCCCTTTGCTCAGACACTGCTGTTTTTGCTCTGTCGAGGCTTCCCATTCAATCTGATAGGAGAAAGAGATAGAGAGCGAGAGAAAGAGGGAGAGAGACGGCGATAGAGGGAGCAAGAGACAGAGAGAGTTAGACAATAAATGATCAGTTCAGGYGAGAGAGAAAGAAGGGAGTGTTGTTCATGACAATTTGATCTGTTTAATCTGTACAAATCTATCACACAYGTCTACTACTTGATCTTTGTGGAGCATCTATACTATGTTAGTGGAACGTTAACAAGGGTTCTTGGCTAACTAAGTTTACAACAGTTTTATGCCAGGGTGTCAGGTGAAACAGGGCGTTGAGTTTCTGTCCTAGTGTGGCTAGATTAAGTGACAGAAGATCATAATTTTGTGCCCTTAAGGATAACTAGACAGTGGGCTAATGTTCTTGGAGAGACAGTCACTGCGTCCTAATAATATCTCCTTCTTCCTGAAGTGTACACTCGTTCACTACATCCCAGTTCCCACAAATATGAAAAGCATTGGATTGGTGTATGCATGACCCACATTTTTTATATCAGTCATGTCTTTTAAATCATTGGAGGAAAGTGAACAAGTGCACACTTTGGGAGGAAGGAGCGATAATTAGGACCTATCCAATGACTCAAGGTGGGGTTGTTTACCTTGCAATAAAGATGTTYAGTATAAAATAGTGGGAGTGGTAGGATCCTAAATCCTCTACTGTAAGTTCCCTGAAATCACACGCATGCACAATCTCGCTCTCCCTCTCTTACAGTGCGAGCTGTGCTGTCTGAGATGTCTGTGGCGTTGAGAGAGAACGCGGCCCCACGGGCCCCCACATAGAGAAGACCCCTGTCCTCCTCTAGTAGCAGTGTACTGTAGTTCACTACTGAGGTCTGGAAACGTCTGCAGCCCAACAGACCTGGGGGGAGATAGAGGACGGGAGGGATGAGAGGAGGGATGAGAGAGAAAGTTAAGAATTAATAATAATTTATTAAAGTGCCCTCTTACATGTACAACCCAGTGACACAGCTTGTGCTCTGCCGCTCACTGTGGGTGCATGTGCCTGTGGGTGCGTGTGCCTGTGCCTGTGGGTGCGCGTGTGCCTGTGGGTGCGTGTGCGCCTGGCCTGTGGGTGCGTGTGTGCCTGTGGGTGCGTGTGTGCCTGTGGGTGCGTGTGTGCCTGTGGGTGCCGTGTGTGCTGTGGGTGCGTGTGCGCCTGCCTGTGGTGCGTGTGCGCCTGCCTGTGGGGTGTGTGCGCCTGCCTGTGGGTGTGTGTGAACCTGACTCAGCAGTTAGCATCTGCTCTAATTAGTTCTTCAGTTGAGAGGCTATGATATACTAATGACCAGACAGAGTCGGCATCAGGAACACAGAGATATATAATTAGCAAATCATTCTAAAACATTTGGAAATATTTAACTTTTATCAATTAAATTACAAGACCTCCCTAGACTGAAATAAACCACTAAACCCTCCCCTAGACTGAAATAAAAACACTAAACCCTCCCCTAGACTGAAATGTTTAAACCATGTCCCTCCCCAAAATTACTCCATTTAGGCCTACCCCATTCTGTAAATTAAAAACGGTCCTTAAGGCAGGTTTTGTGCACAGGTTTTAACTCCATATTAGCAGAGCAAAACAATAATATTTAAAATGCTTGTTTTTTTTTAGTTCAGGGTTCAGGGCGTGGCGGCTCGCCTGCACATGGTTTGCGTATGATTTTAAATGACTTTGCTGGAGAATAATGTTTTTTTTTCTTCCTAAAACAAAATATATGTTGGAATCATACCACTGCAATCCCCATGTGAACCCAAGATTAGCTGTGTGATTAGTGATAACACATTCTTAGAAAATTGGGATGACTGGCAGTTGAGGGGAAAACATTGATAATAACAAAATGTGCACAAAATAGAGGATCCAAGGGTACCGTTTTCAAATGAGAGAAGTAACTGCGACAGAAGAGGATCTTTTGGAGCTCTACGTTGATCAGATGTGGTAGGAAAGGAAGAAGATCAAACACACAGGGATGGATCTCATAAAGATATGTGTTAGGTTGTGTTAACACAGCAGGCCGATTTTACACTTTTACATTTTAGTTACTTTAGTCATTACATTTGACATTTTAGTCATTTAGCAGACACTCTTATCCAGAGCGACTTACAGTTTGTGCATTCATCTTAAGATTCACAGTAAGTACACTTTTCCACTCCTTCAAGACAGTTGGAAAAGCATTCCAGGTGAAGCTGGTTGAGAGAATGCCAAGAGTGTGCAAAGCTGTCATCAAGGCAAAGGGTGGCTACTTTGAAGAATCTAAAATCCAAAATATATTTTGATTTGTTTAACACTTTTTTGGTTACTACATGATTCCATATGTGTTATTTCATAGGTTTGATGCCTTCACTATTATTCTACAACGTAGAAAAAAGTAAAAATAAAGAAAAACCCTGKAATGAGTAAGTATGTCCAAACTTTTGACTGGTACTGTAAAAAAGTATGTACCTCAAACACCTTGTACCCCTGCACATTGATATGGTACTGGTACTCCCTGTAAATAGYTTAATTMTTGTGTATTTTATTCTTCGTGTTATTTTAATTGTTTAGTTGGGAAGGGCTCGTAAGTAAGCATTTCACGGTAAGGTCTACACCTGTTAATTTGGCGCATGTGACAAATAAAATGTGATTTGATGAGGGATCCATTTGGGATTTGTCATTGTTACCCCTACCTCCTAGGTACCTGCATAAATTTGACTATGAGGGATTCCTGTCAGATCCACATTATGACCTAAAGTGAAGAACATGACAAAATATTACATTTTCCCTATAATTTATTGAAAGTGCTTCAGCAGTAACCTATGTACCTAGGGCCTGCTTCATACAGCATCTGCATACCAAATGGCACCATTTTCCCTGTATAGTGCTCTACTTTTGACCAGGTATTCCCTATATAGTGCTCTACTTTTGACCAGGGCACATGCAGATCACTAAATGGGGAAAAGGGTGGCCCCTGCTAAAGCACCAATTTATCCAGCTGTATTTCTCGCAGGACAGGAAGTTAGCGGGCTAACCCATACTGTGTGGCTAATTAGCGTTGGAGGCTTACTCACACTGAGAATCAATCACAGAATTTAGCAGCTGTCGCTAACACTGCGAGGGGTCACAGAGGACTACGAGAACTATGTATACAATGTTCAGTTGAGGGGTAGCTAGCGGTGGTTCTAGTCCGATACTTCTGCAGGTGCTAACTACTAATCCCTCACTAGGCTCTGTGTGAGTACAATGCAGACCAATAGATTTTAAAGTCAGTGCCGTGCTCCAGGATGCAACCCCACTCAGTCCTACACGCCAAACCCACAGGCGTCCAATAGAAGTCCAAGATAAATTGTCCGGTCAACAGTCCATTGAACACATCCCAAACACTTTACCTTGGTGTGAGACTGGGACCAGGGCTCTCTGACATCTGCAAGAGGATAAATACTCATTGCACAAAGGAAACGATGCGAGAAATCGTTTACATTCAAGCTGGCCAGTGTGGCAACCAGATCGGCGCAAAGGTGATGTATAATATAAAGASATAAAAATTCAACCTCAGTACTCAGCCCCCCCCCTCTCTGTCTTGTTCTCCCTCTTTCTATCATCAATATCATTGACTTCTTCAGAGGTGTTTGGTTAGATTTGACTGTGTACTCTCTGTCTAGTTCTGGGAGGTGATTAGTGAGGAGCATGGAATCAACTGCACTGGGGAATATGTGGGCGACTCAGACCTYCAGCTGGACAAGATCAGTGTCTACTTCAACGAATTCTCGTGTGAGTCTATCTCTGTGTCTTTAATACAGGAGTCAACATTCTATGTCAATCTCTGTAAACATCTCTTGCGTATTTACATTAGTGTATTAATCAAATGTTTAGTGCAGTAACAGTGATCAAAGTAATTCTCATTGCGTTCTCAAATGTATTAGGGAATTACATGCAGCAATGTACACATTTATCCAGTCCATTCCCCTAATCACTTGTCTCTGTGTGATTGTCTCGCCCCAGTCTCCAAGTATGTCCCCAGATCCATTCTAGTGGACCTGGAGCCAGGAACCATGGACAGTGTGCGCTGTGGACACATAGGACACCTCTTTAAACCGGACAATTTCATCTTCGGTCAGTGGGGGTCTCTGCTTTGTCATGATGTCAAACCAAACCAATTTTGCTCACTGTGTACATTAATAGCTGCCTAAATCATCCATAAACCAGCTTAAGTTATCCGTATAACAAACTACCTTATCTCCCCGCATGCTCTAGGTCATAGTGGAGCTGGTAACAACTGGGCTAAGGGCCACTACACGGAGGGAGCTGAGTTAGTGGAAGCAGTGATGGACGTGGTGAGGAAGGAGGCAGATAACTGTGACTGTCTCCAGGGCTTCCAGCTTACCCACTCCCTGGGCGGGGGCACAGGCTCTGGCATGGGGACCCTACTCATCAACAAGATCCAGGAGGAGTACCCTGATCGTATGATGGCCACCTTCAGCGTGGTCCCCTCCCCTAAGGTGTCGGACACGGTGGTGGAGCCCTACAACGCCACCCTCTCTGTTCACCAGCTTCTAGAGAATACAGACRAAACTTTCTGCATCGACAATGAGGCGATCTACRACATCTGCTTCCGCAAGCTCAAGCTCCCCACACCCACCTACGGAGACCTCAACCACCTGGTGTCGGCCACCATGAGCGGGGTGACCACATGCCTTCGCTTCCCAGGCCAGCTCAACACCGACCTCCGMAAGCTGGCCGTCAACATGGTACCCTTCCCCCGCCTGCACTTCTTCATACCGGGCTTCGCCCCGCTCACTAACAGGGGGGCCCTGCAGTACCATGCCCTCACCGTGCCTGAACTCACCCAGCAGGCATTCGACGCCAAGTACATGATGGCAGCCTGCGACCCGCGTAACGGGCGCTACCTCACCGCGGCGATGGTGTTYCGGGGTCACATGTCTATGAGGGAGGTGGATGAGCAGATGCTGGCCATTCAGAACAAGAACAGCAGCTACTTTGTGGACTGGATCCCCAACAACATTAAGACAGCGGTCTGTAATATCCCACCCCCTGGACTCAATATGTCCGCCACCTTCATAGGCAACAATACAGCCATCCAGGAGCTGTTCAAGCGTCTCTCTGAGCAGTTCACGGCCATGTTCCGTCGCAAGGCCTTCCTGCACTGGTACACCGGAGAGGGAATGGACGAGATGGAGTTCACCGAGGCCGAGAGCAACATGAATGACCTGGTGTCTGAGTACCAGCAGTACCAGGACGCCACCGCCGAGGAGGAGGTGTTTGAGGATGAAGAGGAAGAAAAATGAATAGTCTGAGATCCAGAACCAAAATGTAACTTTCTTAAACCATCAAATAATGGGCCGTACCAACACCAACAAAATCGTAATGATGGTGCAAATGCATCCAATGACATTTTTCATGATTTTGTTTTTGCTTTGTCTGAGTGTCTATAGCAGTTAGCCCAAGCAGGGTCCTAAAATGCCTTGCCGTCTCAGAAATTGATAGTGACTTCAAGTAGCACTTATTATGTATATAACCCATATTGAAGCCACATTGTAATTAACTTCTTCTCCTGAATGCATTATGTTAGGCAATATTTATATTATTAAAATTAAGATTTTGTTACTGCACAATGTTTGGAATTCTATTTCTATGGTTATGGTTGATGGGAGGCAAAGTTCACCTTTATAATAAACCATTGCATGCATCTATTGTCGCATTTGCAGAGGAACAATAAAATATAATTCCTAATGCGATCAGGAGGTCTAGGCTACAGGTATGCACTATGTTATTTTAGGCATATGTGAAGCAGGTCGCTTGCCAGCCATGGTTCCAGCAATTTGACACCCTATAGGCAATATCAAAATGTGCAAAAATAACCTTTAGAAAAAAAAGTTAAATGACCAGATTCCCACGTGGCCCATTATATTAGGCAATCGGTACATGGCTATCAGCCAATAGGATAGACGTAGTATAAAGAGAGCAGAGTTGGAGAGAGAGCAGACMCTTGCAGCTTCTTTAGCTACATTTAGCATATAGCCTACATTTTAGGAGCGGAACAATTTGCAGGCAGAGACAAATAAATGGGTGATCAATATTTATTGAAAAAGCGCAACGCTCGCTCACAATGGCATGCGCACGGTGCGCCTTTTCAATGATGATGTGTTTTTATTGCACATGGCCTTACGTTAGTTGAGCGCCCTCCAATTCTTTCCATTAACAATATTCATTTACAGACATTGTAGTAAACTATAGCTTAATTATTAGTGATGGACATTGTATTTTTTCAAGTCAAACAGTTTTCGATAGTTTGACTATGATTGGTGTTAAAACAATTCTAATTAAATTATTAAATTAAATCATACTCTACCTTAAACACAATGTATTTAAAAATGCATTGGTTTGTTATGAAAAAGAATGCTATTAAACATTTGCATGTAAAGTATAACTTTTTAATGTATATAAACAAAGTGCATTTAAATCTAACAATTCAAAACTAATAGAATCTGAACAACATAATAGAATATTGCACCATATCAAAGAAAAATAAAACTTGTGCAAAACTGCAGCATCCCACTTAAAACATTAAACTGGTCCCTCTTTTCGCTCTCTTCTTTATTGCCATGTTATAACCAGCAGCACACAGCAATGCTGACCATATTTTGCTTTTATGAGAGAWTTGCATTCAGAAATKCAAGCTGCCTCACTTGAGGTTTCTTCTGTCAGTAATTATCTGTCCCCTTTTCAAGAAGAGCCTCTCAGAGGGAATGGATGTGGCCACTATGCAGTATCCCTGTAATGACTTCAGTAAGCCGTGGGTAGACAGAGGCCTTGTTCTTCTTTGGAGGAGCTCCTCCAAATAGGATCGGACCTCCATTATGGCTTCTGTTGAGGGATTCCTTCGTGCTGCATCTCCAGTTGCTTTCTCGTCAAACAACATCCAAACAGCAGACGTTTGTGGCACTACTGCTGGTGCTTCTGCTCCATCTGCTCCCTCTTCTTCCTGTTGCCCTGGTGTCTGAGCCAGCTGACTGCTGGGGCTGTCCCTCCCTGCTGCTGAGGTTATTCTTTGAAGAGCCTCATCAATCGCTCTAGCATCACTGAAGGCTAACTTCTTAAACCTGAGGTCAATTGCAGCGGTTTCTGATAGCACGTGATTATATTCCATTCTGTGGAACTTTCTGTCCAATGATGAACATAGGGTGTTCATCAACTCTGTCACACGTCATGTGGTTACATTTGCTTCTCTCTGGCGGCTAGCTGTGATTCGCCGCAGAACCTTACACAGGAGTATCCTTTTTGAGGCTGAAAAGAGAGAACAGTAACTTATTAGTTCAGGTTCATATTTTGTCTACTGATAATACATTCTCATCTACTGCTCATATACATATATAATACTGGATTAAACAATGATGTAGTAATAACTGCTTACTGTACCTCTCTCCACAGTGACCTGCTCAAAGGGTTCCAGAACTCTGCACACCTCCTCCACCACTTCCAATTCCTCTTGGGTCAGAGCATCAATAGGTGCATTGACAATGCCCAGGGTAGAGATGATGGCATCCTTTGACTCAAGAAACCACTTCAACATATAAAATGTTGAATTCCACCTTGTAGTGCAGTCTTGTTTAGGCCTCAGCTCAGGCATCCCCATCTGGCGTTGTGTAGACTTTAGTTTTTCGGCACCTACAGTGCTCCTGTGGAAGTATTCCACAGCTGCTTTCACGTTGTCCACAGTGGGCTTCATCACCTTCAGAGCATCTCTTACAATCAGGTTGATTGTGTGGGCAGGACATGGATGATGGGTCCATTTTAAAATGTTCATGGCTTTGGTTATGTTAGCTGCATTGTCGCTAACACAACAGACCACTTTTCCATCTACTTGCCATTCTCTGGCCACTCTCAACAGTTCCTCTGCCAAGGTCTCTGAGGTGTGTCTGTCGCTGAACTCAAAGCAGTCCAGAAGACAGCTAGACATCGAAAAACTTTTCAACAAAGTGACATGTAACCGACATGTAAGAAGTGGTTACCCTTGATGTCCAGCAGTCAGTGGTAAGGCAAACTGCAGTAGCTTTTTGGACTCTTTCCCACACTGAAGCATGTGTGCTCTCGTACAGTTGTGGAATAAGTGATTTTAAAAGGGTTTTCCTGCTTGGAATTGTGTAGATTGGATTTAGACTATTGCTATAATTTCTAAAACCTCTGTCCTCCACGATCGAAAATGGCTAGAAATCAGTGGCAATCATTTTAGCCAATGCAATATATACTCTGGACCTAGTTTTGTCCCATGGAATAAATGTTGTATATCTTAATGTTTTTCCTCATAATCCTGGACTATCGGACCACCATTTTATTACGTTTGCAATCGCAACAAATAATCTGCTCAGACCCCAACCAAGGAGCATCAAAAGTCGTCGATAACATCTCAGACAACACAAAGATTCCTTGATGCCCTTCCAGACTCCTTCTGCCTACCCAAGGACGTCAGAGGACAAAAATCAGTTAACCACCTAACTGAGGAACACAATTTAACTTGCGCAATACCCTAGATGCAGTTGCACCCCTAAAAATTAAAACATTTGTCATAAGAAACTAGCTCCCTGGTATACAGAAAATACCCGAGCTCTGAAGCAAGCTTCCAGAAAATTGGAACGGAAATGGCGCCACACCAAACTGGAGGTCTTCCGACTAGCTTGGAAAGACAGTACCGTGCAGTATCGAAGAGCCCTCACTGCTGCTCGATCATCCTACTTTTCCAACTTAATTGAGGAAATAAGAACAATCCAAAATTAATTTTGATACCGTTGCAAAGCTAACTAAAAAGCAGCATTCCCCAAGTGAGATTGCTTTCACTTCAGCAGTAATAAATTCATGAACTTCTTTGAGGAAAAGATCATGATCATTAAAAAGCAAATTACGGACTCCTCTTTAAATCTGCGTATTCTCCAAAGCTCAGCTGTCCTGAGTCTGCACAACTCTCCAGGACCTAGGATCAAGGGAGACACTCAAGTGTTTTAGTACTATATCTCTTGACACAATGATGAAAATATAATCATCCTCAAACCTTCAAGCGTCTAACTGGATCCTATTCCAACTAAACTACTGAAAAGCTCTTCATGTGCTTGGCCCCCCTATGTTGAACATAATAAACGGCTCTCTATCCACCGGATGTGTACCAAACTACCTAAAAGTGGCAGTAATAAAGCCTCCTTGAAAAAGCCAAACCTTGACCCAGAAATAAAAAAAACTATCGCCTATATCGAATCTTCCATTCCTTCAAAAATTTTAGAAAAAGCTGTTGCGCAGCAACTCACTGCCTTCCTGAAGACAAACAATGTATACGAAATGCTTCAGTCTGGTTTAAGACCCCATCATAGCACTGAGAACTGCACTTGTGAAGGTGGTAAATTTATCTTTTAATGGCGTCAGACGAGGCTCTGCATCTGTCCTCGTGCTACTAGACCTTAGTGCGCCTTTTGATACCATCGATCACCACATTCTTTTGGAGAGACTGGAAACCCAAATGGTCTACACGGACAAGTTCTGGCCTGGTTTAGATCTTATCTGTCGAAAAATATCAGTTTGTCTCTGTGAATGGTGTCCTCTGACAAATCAACTGTACATTTCGGTGTTCCTCAAGGTTCCGTTTTAGGACCACTATTTTTCACTATATATTTTACCTCTTGGGGATGTCATTCGAAAACATAATGTTAACTTTCACTGCTATGCGGATGACACACAGCTGTACATTTCAATGAAACATGGTGAAGCCCCAAAATTTCCCTCGCTAGAAGCCTGTGTTTCAGACATAAGGAAGTGGATGGCTGAAAACGTTTACTTTTAAACTCGGACAAAACAGAGATGCTTGTTCTAGGTCCCAAGAAACAAAGAGATCTTCGTTGAATCTGACAATTAATCTTGATGTTGGTAAAGTCGTCTCTAATAAAACTGTGAAGGACCTCGGCGTTACTCGGACCCTGATCTCTCTTTTGACGAACATATCAAGACTGTTTCAAGGACAGCTTTTTTCCATCTACGTAACATTGCAAAAATCAGAATTTTCTGTCCAACAATATGCAGAAAAATAATCCATGCTTTTGTTACTTCTAGGTTAGACTACTGCAATGCTTTACTTTCCGGCTACCCGGATAAAGCACTAAATAAACTTCAGTTAGTGCTAAATACGGCTGCTAGAATCCTGACTAGAACCAAGAAATTTGATCCATATACTCCAGTGCTAGCTTCCCTACACTGGCTTCCTGTTAAGGCAAGGGCTGATTTCAAGGTTTTACTGTTAACCTATAAAGCGTTACATGGGCTTGCTCCTACCTATCTTTCCGAGTTGGTCCTGCCGTACATACCTACACGTACGCTACGGTCACAAGACGCATGCCTCCTAATTGTCCCTAGAATTCTAAGCAAACAGCTGGAGGCAGGGCTTTCTCCTATAGATCTCCATTTTTATGGAATGGTCTGCCTACCCATGTGAGAGACGCAGACTCGGTCTCAACCTTTAAGTCTTACTGAAGACTTATCTCTTCAGTAGGTCATATGATTGAGTGTAGTCTGGCCCAGGAGTGTGAAGGTGAACGGAAAGGCTCTGGAGCAACGAAACGCCCTGCTGTCTCTGCCTGGCCGGTTTCCCTCTCTCCACTGGGATTCTCTGCCTCTAACCCTATTACAGGGGCTGAGTCACTGGCTTACTGTGCTCTTTCATCCGTCCCTAGGAGGGGTGCGTCACTTGAGTGGGTTGAGTACTGACGTGATCTTCCTGTCTGGGTTGGCGCCCCCCCTGGTTTGCTGTGTGGGAGAGTCTTTGGGCTATACTCGGCCTTGTCTCAGGATTGTAAGATTGGTGGTTGAAGTTATCCCTCTAGTGGTGCTGGGGCTGTGCTTTGGAAACGTGGGGTGGGGTTATATCCTTCCTGTTTGGCCCTGGCCCTGTATCATCGGATGGCCACAGTGTCTCCTGACCCCTCCTGTCTCAGCCTCCAGTATTTATGCTGCAGTATTTATGTGTCGGGGGCTAAGGTCAGTTGTATATCTGGAGTACTTCTGTCTTATCCGGTGTCCTGTTGTAATTTAAGTATGCTCTCTCTAATTCCCTCTTTCTTTCTCTCTTTCTTCTCTCTCCTCGGAGGACCTGAGCCCTAGGACCATGCGTCAGGACTACCGGGCATGATGACTCCTTGCTGTCCCCAGTCCACCTGGCCTTGCTGCTGTTCCAGTTTCAACTGTTCTGCCTGCGCTATGGAACCCTGACCTGTCCACCGGACGCTACCTGTCCCAGACCTGCTGTTTTCAACTCTCTAGAGACCGCAGGAGCGTAGAGATACTCTTAATGATCGGCTATGAAAAGCCAACTGACATTTACTCCTGAGGTGCTTGACTTGCTACACCCTCATAACTACTGTGATTATTATTATTTGACCATGCCGGCGTCATGATGAACATTTGAACATCTTGGCCATGTTCTGTTATAATCTCCACCCGGCACAGCCAGAAGAGGACTGGCCACCCCTCATAGCCTGGTTCCTCTCTAGGTTTCTTCCCAGGTTTTGGCCTTTCTAGGGAGTTTTTCCTAGCCACCGTGCTTCTACACCTGCATTGCTTGCTGTTTGGGGTTTTAGGCTGGGTTTCTGTACAGCACTTCGAGATATTAGCTGATGTACGAAGGGCTATATAAAACAAACTTGATTTGATTTGAATATCAATTTGTTCTTGTTTTGCTACAGACAGACTTTGGCATAAACTGGTCCAAAGAAGACTGCGTTGCTGTGGGTCGCGGAGTAGGTCTACTTGACTAAGTGGATACATCTCCACGTGTGGAGGTGCTGGCTCCACCACTATCACGMCCGCTAGTTTCTCGAAGCTCCGCTACAGCTAGCTTCATAGTTGGGTGCACAGTTCGCATATGCCGGTATAGGTTGTGCTTAGACCCGGCTTTATATGAGATTTTGTTTTGGCAAATTCTACACTGTGCTCTAACATTGTCTACATTATTAAAATGCATCCAAATGCTACCGTGCTGCCGACTCATTTTCCAGCGGTTGTTTTCACAGCTGTCCTTTCTCTCTCTCCTCGGCTGCTAAGTGTGTGACTGAGTGAGTTGGCTCGGCCCTCCCTCATGCATCTTTGGTTTATTGGTTGACACTGCGTGTCTGATTGACAGGAACAACAGGTGAGGCTGTTAGTCTGAGCAGATAGTCAGAACGAATGCGTGTGCGCTTGAGCATTTAGGCCTATATTATTTTATTTCTTTTTTCGTTCTTTGAATTAGTTAATTCTATTCATGTAAATCTTTTGATTATTCATATCTTAATTTTTTTTATAAATAGATTCGGCTCTTCTGATATGCGAGCCGGCTCCCAACGTTCACCTACAAGAGCCGGCTCTTAGAGCCGACTCGTTCGCAAACGACCCATCACTACTAATTATATTTAAGTCAATTTCCTTGGAAAGATAACTGTCACGTGATTCTCCGTCCATGCATAGGCAGCCTACTCTATTGTATTGAGACCACACACATAGGTGCACTTGATCTCGCATGCCCAACTAGGCGAGGAGATGTAGACTACAGAACATGAAGCCAATGATGAGGGTGAATAATGTGACAGATGTGCATTTAATACAATTGGTTGGCCTAGGCTACAGCATACAAAGCAGAAAGACAATTTCCAAATAAATCAGCTGGGGGAAAAAAGTTGTCTGTCTGACCGACGTGCTTCCGCCCGCAGCATGAAACATGCGGCCACGCCGCAATGATCTCTGTCGGGACCCGCAGGCTCTCTAGCCTACATTCGGTAATAGTAGTCCTAGTCACTGCAGCCTAATATGTTCATTTAACTCACAACTTAAAAAAGTTAATTGAACTCACAAATTTAAAAAGACCATTCTGAATAGAGGCACAATCGAGGTTCAGCCCCGGGGGTCAATTATTTTAGGAGGTCCAGGAAATTGTTTGGCCTTTCTAAATGCATTACATGGGGACATTTAGAATATTTTTTAATACCACAAAAATTAACGAAATGACACTGACAAACTTAGATAATTAAAAACAACCTTGTCTTGAGTGTAACCAATAGCTTAGGCCTACGGAAAGAGGGGAGACAAACAGATTGTACCGTATGACATCCATCTAGCCTGGTGGAGGAAATGATAGTCCTAAAAAATAAATCCTGAGGCGCAGACTCAATGATAAAGACTGTGAAGGCTGGGCTTAGTCTCGGAAACCCGACCAACAGGTAACCGCAGTGCCTAGGGTAATGATTCCCACACAGACTGTCTTGTTAAATTCTAAAAGGGAAAAACAAAATGTTCCCGGAGAGGGTCCTTTTCAGACAGACAACTCTCCCAACAAATGGCCTGTAGGCAGACACGCCAGAACATTCAAATTCAAAACGAAAGTGGCTTTCAGATGTATATTTTTAGGCCACCCGTGGGAGTAAATGTCATTCCGGTTCATCTGTTCCTGTTGTATTGTCATCACATGTTAAGGTTGAACACTGAGTTCCTCAAAAGCCTGTGCAAAAAAAACTAAGTTGGAATAGTTACCACTATTACTATATGTAATCAGCAATGTTAGTATAATTAATAGTATATCAGAATATGTAATATGCATACATATTTAAGGGACATGTTAATTTGCAGTGTACAAACTTAACATGATGAACAGAAATTACATTTACTCTAACGGGTGTTCAAAAATAYATATACAAAGCCACACCTCCAATAAGCCACACCTCCAATCTTCTGATAGGCTGCCACCTTCTGATAGGCTGCCACCAAATATTATTAAAAATGTAAAAATAATACCTTTACAACAGGAATTCGTTGAAGACCCTTTTCAGAGGGGTTGCTCAAGGAACCTTTTGAACTGGAAAGGTTCCCCCAGTGTGGCAATTCTTTCAGGATTAGTTTAGCCTTTTGTTCACAACGAATAACATCACATTGACAGGGGGAATCTGATCCTAGATCAACATTCCTATCCTGATTCCTGGAAAGTGAAGACTTGTGGACAAGAAATGTCTGATTTCTTCACCTCGTGAAGGTACTAGTAGCTGGTATATTGTGTAAGTTGTATTAAGAAGATTCTTATCTGCAACTGTGGCTGAGCACTCACACACTTAATTATCAACAATAAATGTACACTCTTAGAAAAAAGGTTCCAAAGGGTTCTTTGGCTGTCCCATAAAATAACCATTATTTGTACCTGGTATAATCCTTTTGCTTTTCATGTACAGTGGCTTGCAAAAGTATTCACCCCCCTTGGCATTTTTCCTATTTTGTTGCCTTACAACCTGGAATTAAAATGGACTTTTGTGGGGTTTGTATCATTTGATCTACACAACATGCCTACCACTTTGAAGATGCTAAATATTTTTTATTGTGAAACAAACAACAAATAAGACAAAAAAACTGAAAACTTGAGCGTGCATAACTGTTCACCCCCCCAAAATACTTTGCGGAGCCACCTTTCGCAGCAATTACAGCTGCAAGTCTCTTGGGGTATGTCTCTATAAGCTTGGCCATCTAGCCACTGGGATTTTTGTCCATTCTTCAATGCAAAACTGCTCCAGCTCCTTCAAGTTGGATGGGATCCGCTGGTGTATAGTAATCTTTAAATCATACCACAGATTCTCAATTGGATTGAGGTCTGGGTTTTGACTAGGCCATTCCAAGACATTTAAATGTTTCCCCTTAAACCACTCAAGTGTTGCTTAGCAGTATGCTTAGGGTCATTGTCCTGCTGGAAGGTGAACCTCCGTCCCAGTCTGAATTCTCTGGAAGACAAACAGGTTTCCCTCAAGAATTTCCATGTATTTAGCACCATCCATCATTCCTTCAATTCTGACCAGTTTCAGTCCCTGCCGATGAAAAACATCCCCACAGCATGATGCTGCTATCACCATGCTTCACTGTAGGGATTGTGTTCTCGGGGGGATGAGAGGTGTTGGGTTTGTGCCAGACATAGCGTTTTCCTTGATGGCCAAAAAGCTCAATTTTAGTCTCATCTGACCAGAGTACCTTCCTCCTTATGTTTGGGGAGTCTCCCACATGCCTTTTGGTGAACACCAAACATGTTTGCTTATTTTTTTCTGGCCACTCTTTCCTAAAGCCCAGCTCGGTGGCGTGTAGGACTTAATGTGGTCCTATGGGACAGATAATTCAATCTCCGCTGTGGAGCTTTGCAGCTCCTTCAGGGTTATCTTTGGTCTCTTAGTTGCCTCTGATTAATGCCCTCCTTGCCTGGTCCATAAGTTTTGGTGGGCGGCCCTCTCTTGGCAGGTTTGTTGTGGTGCCACATTCTTTCCATTTTTTAATACTGGATTTAATGGTGCTCCTTGGGATGTTCAAAGTTTCAGATATTTTTTTATAACCCAACCCTGATCTGTACATCTCCACAACTTTGTCCCTGACCTGTTTGGAGAGCTCCTTGGTCTTCATGGTGCCGCTTGCTTGGGGTGCCCCTTGCTTAGTGGTGTTGCAGACTCTGGGGCCTTTCAGAACAGGTGTATATATACTGAGGTCATGTGACAGATCATGTGACACTTAAATAAAGTCCACCTGTGTGCAATTTAACTAATTATGTGACTTCTGAAGGTAATTGGTTGCACCAGATCTTGTTTAGGTAAATACATATGCACGCACCACTTTCCCCTATTTAATTGTTTCAAATCTTTTGAAACAAGTTATTTTTTTCATTTCACTTTTTTACTATTTTGTGTATGTCCATTACATGAAATCCAAATAAAAATCTATTTAAATTACAGTTTGTAATGCAACAAAATAGGAAAAACACCAAGGGGGGTGAATACTTTTGCAAGGCACTGTAGAACCCTATGTGGAAAGGGAACCAAAAAGGGTTCTCCTTTTAGGTTCTTCATAATCACTTTTTTYCCCTTTAAAACAAAGAGTGTACTGTGTAGCTCCTTATCAATAACAAGTGCCTCTCTATGGGCCGATTTCCCTGGACTAAGAAGCACTTCCAAGGTACAATCTCTCCTGTTTGTTAGTTTAGAAATAGGTCTGTGAAATAAGTCTGTGTCCAGAAAACCACCCGTATATGCAGTGGAGGCTGCTGAGGGGAGGACGGCTCATACTAATGGTTGGAACGGAGCGAATGGAATGGCATCAAACACATGGAAATTACATTTACTCTACATTACTCTGCTCCAGCCATTATCACGWGCCCTTGCTCCCCAATTAAGGTACCACCAACCCCCTGTGCTTATACATTTTATATGTATTATACTACGTTGCTGGAAAACCTTGGTAGAGCATGGGCGAAGTTTGGTCTTGTGATGCCCATGTGAATTTACTTTCTTTTTAGGCTTCAGACCAGCCTAACTGGCAAGTTTCTGTGTTTAATTTCTTATACTATGTTTTAAATCCTATCTTTCTTCATGTTTTTTTTACTTCCCAGTGACTAGCATTCCGATTAATCAGACACAAAGGACGGGTTCCATATTAAATTACTTCTGGATGACAGTATTACGAGCCTATCGTATTCTCTCCCCTGGAATCGTGTGAGATCTTCTGTAAGCAGAATTGTGAAAGAAAATGTAATTCACACACACACACACACACACACACTTTGCCTGTCATTAACAGTGGGGACAATGTGTGTTGCAGAGACAATGCCTGAGTTTAGGGGCGGACTTAGTGATTTGGAGGCCCCAGGCAGAGACCAGTCAGGGTAATCCTAGCATTTTGCCTCACTAAGGCAGGAGAGAGTATGAAAGAAAATAAAAACACAAATTAAAACTCTTGGTAAATAGTATGGTCTATAGCGTATCATGAGGTATTCTTTTATAAATATATACAGTTGAAATCGGAAGTTTACATACACTTAGGTTGGATTCATTAAAACTAATTTTTCAACCACTCCCCAAATTTCTTGTCAACAAACTATAGTTTTGGCAAGTTGGTTAGGACATCTACTTTGTGCATGACAAGTAATTTTTCCAACAATTGTTTACAGACAGATTATTTCACTGTATCACAATTCCAGTGGGTCAGAAGTTTACATACACTAAGTTGACTGAAACAGCTTGGAAAATTCCATRAAATGATTTCATGGCTTTAGAAGCTTCTGATATGCTAATTGACATCATTTGAGTCAATTGGAGGTGTACCTGTGGATGTATTTCAAGGTCTACCTTCAAACTCAGTGCCTCTTTGCTTGACATCATGGGAAAATCAAAAGAAATCAGCCAAGACCTCAGAAAAATTGTAGACCTCCACAAGTCTGGTTCATTCTTGGGAGCAATTTCCAAATGCCTGAAGGTAACACGTTCATCTGTACAAACAATCGAATGCAAGTATAAACAACATGGGACCACGCAGCCGTCATACCGCTCAGGAAGGAGACGCGTTCTGTCTCCTAGAGATGATCGTACTTTGGTGCGAAAAGTGCAAATCAATCCCAGAACAACAGCAAAGGACCTTGTGAAGCTGCAGGAGGAAACAGGTACAAAAGTATCTATATCCACAGTAAAACGAATCCTATATCGACATAACCTGAAAGGCCGCTCAGCATGGAAGAAGCCACTGCTCCAAAACCGCCATAAAAAAGCCAGGGACAAAGCTCATACTTTTTGGAGAAATTTCCTCTGGTCTGATATAACAAAAATAGAACTGTTTGGCCATAATGACCATCGTTATGTTTGGAGGAAAAAGGAGGAGGCTTGCAAGCCGAAGAACAATATCCCAACCGTGAAGCATGGGGGGAGAAGCATCATGTAGTGGGGGTGTTTTGCGGCAAGAGGGACTGGTGCACTTCACAAAATATATGGCATCATGAGGATGGAAAATTACGTGGATATACTGAAGCAACATTTCAGGACATCAGTCAGGAAGTTAAAGCTTGGTCRCAAATGGGTCTTCCAAATGGACAACGACCCCAAGCATGTGGCAAAATGGCTTAAGGACAACAAAGTCAAGGTATTAGAGTGGCCATCAGAAAGCCCTGACCTCAATCCCATAGAAAATGTATGGGCAGAACTGAAAAAGCATGTGCGAGCAAGGAGGCCTACAAACCTGACTCAGTTACACCAGCTCTGTCAGAAGGAATGGGCCAAAATTCACTCAACGTATTGTGGGAAGCTTGTGGAAGGCTACCGAAACTAGGAGTAGTATTTGGTAGCATTGCCTTTAAATTCTTTAACTTGGGTCAAACGTATGTAAACTTCTGACCCACTGGGAATGTGATGAAAGAAATAAAAGCTGAAATAAATTATTCTCTGTACTTTTATTCTGATATTTCACATTCTTAAAATAAAGTGGTGATCCTTATTATTATTTATTAATAATAATAATWATWATTATTCAATGTTACTTGTTCCAGGTCAACGTCAAACAAATTGTACATATGTAGATATATTTAAATTACAAAATGAAACAAGGTAACATAAATCATAACCAACAAACACCAAAACAAATAAACATACAAAAACAATAAGAATTATACATTCCCTTTCAGTTCTCTGCCCTTAATTTTTCATTGCTTTAATATTTTTTYCTCATTCATTTCATTAACATTTGTTACATACAATTAATAATTTCACTGTCGCAAAATGTGTGGCTGTAGTACAAATAGCCATTGGTCCATTCTTATAGGACATATGAACCTGCCCTCCAGCTCGGTTTTGACATTCTCAGAACATTTTAATTAATGGGAAAATCCAAAACAGATGGCCATGAGTGCATTCTTCCTTCTTACACTTACAACTGCTATCAGAGAATTATGCTTTCATTTTATTACATATAATAGGAGTCCTATGAACCCTTTGCATAATCTTACATAGCATCTCTACCTTTCTGGTACCAGAGGTGGAAAATGCTATCAGAGATACCAGGAGGAAAGACCTTGTTATTTATAAGGGGAGTCAGAGCAGAAAAGTAATCCTTTCTCCCAAGGTGTTTGCAAATCTCTCTCCAGATCTTCAAGGTGCTGTTAAGAATCGGGTTATGTTTCACTTCTGTGCTGACTGAGTTTCTATTACCAGTCATAACACTGMTTAATGAGTATGGAGATGTGAAACAGGAGTCATTACTGACCCAATTAGAGCAATGTTCATCCTGAGCCATTCTGCATTTATGCGAGCACGACATGCCCAGTTATAAAATAGCAAATTAGGTATTGCCAGGCCTCCTAAATTATACGGCAGCTGCACTACTAATTTTCAACCTTGGTATTTTTCTGTGTTGTGCCATATAAGGTGTGAGAGGTATTTATTGAGCTCATTAAAATTATTTTGTGTTATATATAATGGTATCATCTGGAGAAACAAAAGTCTGGTGAAAACCTTCATTTTAAAATCAGATTAATTCCACCCATCCATTATGATGGTGGGTCCATCCACCTATCTATGTCTTCATTAACTGCCCTAAGTACAGGTTAAAAGCTGCTGTTAGACAGGTCGGCTGCTGTTAGACAGGTTGTGAAGTTTATTCAACATTTTTATACCTAGATAAAAAAGAAAAATTGTCAATTTGAATGGAAACTCATTCAAAGTGTTGTCACTCAAGCTCCCTAGGGGCATAGCTTCGGATTTATTAAAATACATTTTGTAGCCAGAAAAAGGAGCTAAACCTCTTAATTAAGTCAATAAGAATGAGAATAAAGGTTTCTGGGTTAGAAATTAATAGCAAAATATCATTGCATATAGAGATATTTTTTATATATATATTTTTAACCTTTATTTAACTAGGCGCGTCAGTTARKAAMAAATTMTTATTTACAATGACGGCCTACCCCAGCCAAACCCGGATGACACTGGGCCAATTGTGCGCCGCCCTATGGGACACCCAATCACGTCCGGTTGTGATACAGCCTGGATATAATGTTGTTTTTTTCAATCAGGTAAGACCTTCCTGGGTACGTAGAGCCTCTGACAGGGGCTCTAATACCAAGGCAAATAACAGTGGGTGACAGGTGACAGTGGGCAACCATGGCGTGTCCCTCTACCCAGAAAGAAAAAGTGGGTGACTGCTTTCCGTTTGTTATCACAGTGGCCYGCGGGGCATTGTATATCAGCTTTATCCAGTTAACGAAATTCTCTCCCACTTCAAAGTACTTTAAATTGGTATGGCCATTCTACTCGGTCAAATGCCTTCTTGGCATCCAATGATAGAGCATTGTCTCTATGTTGTGATTGCTCAAAGGGTTGTATTATGCTGAGGAGATGTCTGACATTTGTGAATGAATGCATTTGCATTATAAAAACAGTTGGGTCCGGCTTTATTAAAGTTGGTAGAAATATTTCTAGTCTCCTATCTAGGATCTTAGATACGATCTTACCGTCCACATTAATAAGGGACACAGACCTATAGCTAGAGCAATCTTTGGCTGGTTTATTTTTCTTAAGAATGAGAAGAATTTTAGCATGGTTTAAAGTGGGAGGGAGCTTGCCCCTGGCAACGGAGTCTGTATACATTCTGAAAAGGGGTTCCGTTATGAAATATTGACAATTCTTATAAAACTCTGGTCCAAACCCATCAGGTTCTGGCGATTTCCCATTTGTAAGGGTTTTAATCGCCTCTTGTATTTCTTCTTTGGATATCTCCTTGCATAATAATTCTCTGTTTCCCAGATGTTATGTTGGTAGAGATAGTTTGTCCAGAAAGGATTGCATGTCAGACAGATTATTGCTGGAGTCGGAGCAGTAGAGTTACAGGTTTTAGTCCCTCATAATGTTATTTATTTCCCTAGTGGTGAATCGTTCCACCCCCGATTGATCCTTTAATGAGGKTATAGCCTCTGTTCTTTAGCAGTCTTGAGAGGAGTCAACTTGGTTAATTTCCATGTTCATATAATCTGTGTCTAGCCTGGAAAATATATGCTTCTGCTTTGTCTGTAAACAGTTGGTCTAATGCTGATCTTGCCGCTTGTAATTCTTTGAACAGCTGTTTGGAAGAAGTCCTTTTAAATTAATCTTCAAGTTGCCTTAAGTCCAAATGTAGTTCAAATGTTTTCTTTCTTTTAGCTGCAACATAGGAAATAATATTCCTTCTGATAAGTGGCTTGCCTGCTTCCCAAATTATTGAAGGAGGTAGGTTAGGGGTGTCATTATTCTCCATATAGAGATTCCATTGATTCTTTAAAAGGACAGTGAATTCAGGTGTTAAATAGCATAGGGTTTAAATGCTACCTTCTGTTAGATTGCTCCCTGTCAGGTGGGAAAATGACCATGCTGACCTGGGAATGGTCCAACAAACACATGATTTTGATATCACAAGACTGTGTTCAGTCTAAAACCAGTTGTGAAGTTAGAAAGTAGTCATTTCTAGAAAAAGATTTGTCTGGCAGAATAAAAAGAAAAGTCCTTCTCATTTGGATSCATAATCCTCCAGGCATCATGCAGACAGAAATTATTTTTGATTGACCAGTGGGTTCAATGGACAATTATATTCTCCTCCTGAATTACAAAATGGTATCGCCAGTGAAGCCGCATCATTTACAAGTTTTGCAATAAAGGTATTTAGGTAAAAATTAGGTGCATAAATTGATCCCAGTTGATTATGCTCGCTTTCCAGTGTAAAAGGGAGATTTTTGTGAATAAGAATGACAGCCCCTCTGCTTTTAGAATTATAGGATGAGTAAAACACTTTGCCTATACAGTCTCGTTTTAATTTCTAATGTTCCAAGTCAGTCAGATGTCTGTCCTGTAGGAGAGCAATCTGTACCTTTTCTCTTTTAAGCTGAGTCAATACTTTTTTTAGGTGAATGAATTCCTTTCAAAAGAATAGTAGGTATCTTTAAAATCATGGGGGTTTGCTGCTGTTACGGAATCCACAACAAGCGATGAAAGAGCAATAAAACCCGTCTGATAATATTTAACATATTTGGCCAACATTAAGATAAAGACTTAAGATAAGACTTAAGATAAAACTTATACATCCAAAATTACATAACAAAATATAAACACCTGAGAAAATTATAATCAGTATGTGATACTGAAGGAGGGTAAGCTGCGGGGGAGGTGGAGTCTTGACCGCTTCTGAAAATAAATATAACGTGGTCTAGGTCATCGTCACCTATGAGCATCTTCATTGGTCCAAATAAATGTTAAGATTTTACCATTAGCTACCCTGGTACCGTCTACCTTCCAAGAGGCCTTTACCYAAATGCAAGTAGATATCAATGCAATTAAAATTGCATTCAATTGTGCATTCGGTCAGCAAAGCCATTAACTGAAAGATAATTAATATTGAATTAATTATTATAACCTAATAATACTAATGATAAAGTCATAATAATAATAGTGCTGGGAAGGAGAAATTAAAATGAATGATTACAAACTTCCCTTAATTAAACAAGCTCCTAGTTTAATAAGAACACAATAGACTTAAGAAAGAAGAGGGCTTCTTAATCGAATGTCAGAACAAATCCCATTCTGCTTCCTATTATAGACAGCAAAGTCAAACAGAACAACCTCTCAATATTTGAATCCCAGTCAGAGCCAGGGCGAGTCTATAGAAGCTCATTAATCTATCAACCTTAATTATTCGGGCCATATTATGATTGTCGTCCGACCGCTCAAGTAATTTTATCCCTCTGAGCTCTCAGCTCCAACGTAAAAAACATAGTCCTAATAAATTGAACCATCCATGGGGAGTAAAAAAAACAAAAGAGCGGGGTCTTTGGAACCTTTATCCTGAGAGCGGACAGACACCCAATAAATATAAAAATCCAAAACAGAATAGACCCGTACAATCGGCTACTGTTGACCATAGGTGCGCTCGACCCCACCCGCCTCGAGCCGTTGGTCGGCTGAGGCCCCTGCCCCCTGGGTCCAAAGGGATTCTCCAAGGATGAGAAAGACCCCGCCTGGCCGGCCGCCCCGATGGGCATAGAGACGGGCGCACCCACAAACCCCACTTCAACATAAAAGTAGCATCATACGTTGAACCTATGAAAAGTTAAATATAATTTTCATCCACACMAAACATTAACAGTACCAGTCAAAGGTTTGGACACACCTACTTATTCACTCATTTTCTTTATATTAAAAATGTATTAAAAAATATATTAAAAATGCTACGATATATGCTACAATATAGAATAATAATGAAGACATCAAAACTATGAAATAACACATATGGAATCATGTAGTAACCAAAGAAATGTTAAACAAATAAAAATATATTTAATATTTTAGATTCTTCAAAGTAGCCACCATTTGCCTTAATGACAACTTTGCACACTCTTGGCATTCYCTCAACCAGCTTCACCTGGAATGCTTTTCCAACGGTCTTGAAGTTCCCACATATGCTGAGCACTTGTTGGCTGCTTTTCTTTCACTCTGCGGTCTAACTCATTAACAAGGCACACCTGTTAATTGAAATGCATTCCAAGTGACTACGTCATGAAGCTGGTTGAGAGAATGCCAAGAGTGTGCAAAGCTAGCACAGACTGGAATATGATCTGGGATTCATCCAATTGCATTGAGGAGTATACCACCGGTCAATGGCTTCATCAATAAGTGCATCGATGATGTTGTCCCCACAGTGACCGTACGTACATATCCCAACCAGAAGCCATGTATTACAGGCAACATCCGCATCGAGCTAAAGGCTAGAGCTGCCGCTTTCAAGGAGCGGGACACTAATCCGGACTCTTATACTCTTATAAGAAATCCCGCTACACCCTCAGACGAACCATCAAACAAGCAAAGAGTCAATACAGGATTAAGATTGAATCCTACTACACCAGCTCTGACACTCGTCAGATGTGGCAGGGCTTGAAATCTATTACAGATGAAAAAGGGAAACCCAGACGCGAGCTGTCCTGTGACGCAAGCTACCAGACAAGCTATTTGCCTTTTACACTCGCTTCGAGGCAAGCAACACTGAAGCATGCACGAGGGCACCAGCTGTTCTGGATGACTGTGTGATAACGCTCTCGGTAGCCGATGTGAGCAAGACGTTTAAACAGGTCAACATTCACAAATCCGTGGGGCCAGACGGATTACCAGGACGTGTTCTCAAAGCATGCGTGGACCAACTGGCAAGTGTCTTCACTGACATTTTCAACCTGTCCCTGACCGAGTCTGTAATACCTACATGTTTCAAGCAGACCACCATAGTCCGTGTGCCCAAGGAAGCGAAGGTAACCTGCCTAAATGATTACCGCCCCGTAGCACTCATGTCGGTAGCCATGAAGTGCTTTCAAAGGCTGGTCATGGCTCACAACAACAGCATCCTCCCGGATACCCTAGACCCACTCCAATTCGCATACCGCCCCAAAAGATCCACAGGTGACACAATCTCAAAAACTCACTACACACTGCCGTTTCCCACCTGGACAAAAGGAACACCTATGTAAGAATGCTATTCATTGACTACAGCTCAGCGTTCAACACCATAGTGCCCACGAAGCTCACCACTAAGCTAAGGACCCKGGGACTAAACACCTTCCTCTGCAACTGGATCCTGGACTTCCTGACGRGCCACCCCCAGAGGGTAAGGGTAGGCAACAACCCATCTGCCCCACTGATCCTCAACACTGGGGCCCCTCAGGGATGTGTACTTAGTCCCCTCCTGTACTCCCTGTTCACCCACGACTGCGTGGCCTAACACGACTCCAACACCATCATTAAGTTTACTGACGACACAACAGTGGTAGGCCTGATCACCAACAACGATGAGACAGCCTATAGGAAGGAGGTCAGCACTGGCAGTGTGGTGCCAGGTCAACAACCTCTCCCTCAATGTGAGTAAGACAAAGGAGCTGATCGTGGACTACAGGAAAAGGCGGGCCGAACAGGCCCCTATTGACATCGATGGGGCTGAAGTGGAGCGGGTCGAGAGTTTCAAGTTCCTTGGTGTCCACTTCACCGACGAACTATCATGGTCCAAACACACCAAGACAGTCGTGAAGAGGGCACTACAAAATCTTTTCCCCCCTCAGGAGACTGAAAAGATTTGGCAGATCTTCAAAAAGTTCTACAGCTGCACAATTGAGAGCATCCTGAACCGGTTGCATTACCGCCTGGTATGACAACTGCTCAGCATCTGACTGTAAGGCGCTACAGAGGGTAATGCATACGGCCCAGTACATCACTGGGGCCAAGATTCCTGCCATCCAGAACCTATATAATAGGCGGTGTCAGAGGAAAGCTCATGAAATTGTCAGAGAGTCATAGACTGTTTTCTCTGCTACCGCAAAGCAAGCGACCAAAAGGCTCCTTAACTGCTTCTACCCCCAAGCCATAAGACTGCTGAACAATTAATAAAATGGCCACCGGACTATTTACATTGACACCCCCCCCCCCCCCCCATTTGTTTTGTACATTGCTGCTACTACCTGTTTATTATCTATGCATAGTCACCTCACCCCAACCTACATGTACAAATTACCTCGTTATTTTTTACTTWAGTTAATTTGGTCAATATTTTCTAAACTCTTCTTGAACTGCGCTGTTGGTTAAGGGCTTGTAAGTAAGCATTTCACGGTAAGGWCTACACTTGTTGTATTCGGCGCATGTGACAAATAAAGTTTGATTTGATTAAAGAGGTGGTTGGATGTTTTAAACAGCCTTTCTGAATCTCATACTTCCCATTCCTACTTTAAAGAATCTCAAATATAAAATATATTTTGATTTGTTTAACACTTTTTTTGTTTACTACATGATTCCATTAGTGTTACTTCACAGTTTTGAAGTCTCTACAATGTATAAAATAGTAAAAATAAATAAACACCCTTGAATGAGTAGGTGTGTCCAAACTTTTGACTGGTACTGTATATGCAGTTTGCCTATATTGTCCCATTTGAATGACATGAAGCATGTGACCAGAATGCAATAGTCACCGTTAGGCTATTTCGCCAATAAATCATATCCAGTTGAAGTGCGTAGTCGTACAGCATACTTCACGACATTACATCATTAGTCATGACTGTCATTTCCTTCAGTGAGTGCTTTATATCCATTTGATTGTAGTGTGTCCGCTCCCTAACATGCATGCCTGCCCCTGCGTCACTGACCGATTCAGAAATAAAAAGGTGTGGGCTATTTGTTCCCAAGCATCCCCCGGCATGTAGGCCTACTTTAGAGGCAGGTTGATTTAAACCAAATGAGAAGAGTAAATATTCTATAGCATTGTCTATTAGACTACCTGGTGATGGTTCATAGACCAAATGTAATTTGAGTCAATAGGAGGTGGTAGGCTATTCACATATTATGCCAGAGTACATCTTCTGGTGATTCAAATGTCATAAGCTGCCACTTTTGTGTCAGGCTTAAGGTTGCTGGGAATATCATGGAGAACCGAATCCTCTTGCTTATCAGCTCCTCACAGATTCCGTTGAAGCCCCGGCGTTTTGCCCGTACACTGGCACAGAGGCCTTGTTGGAAAGAAATCCCAACGCCCTCGTATTAGAGTGGATTCTTTGTCTTTGCCACTGACAGGATTGTCTCTTTATCGGTGTAGTTGTGAAGTTTAATGTAGACAGACCTCGGTTGGTCTCCTCTCGCCTGCCCGGGACCATGGTGCCCTCAGTCAATTTTCATGAGTCCCTTTTTCGTCTCCAAGCCAAGCAGAGTTGGTAGCCATGTGCCAAAGAATTGGACTGACCCCTTCGGTTCCTTCTCTCAGATTTGAAATGTTAATATTGCCTCTGCGACTTCTGTTCTTAAAAGTAGACAACGTTTCAGTCAGTGTTGTAACGCTTACAGTCAGTGTTGTAACGCTTACAGTCAGTGTTGTAACTGTTAACAACACTGACTGTGAACTGTTACAACACTGACTGTAACTACAAACACTGACATGTAACTGTTACAACACTGACTGTAAGTTACAACTGATTAACTGTTACAAACACTGACTGTAACTGTTACAACACTGACTGTAACTGTTACACACACTGCTGTAACTGTTACAACACTGACTGTAATGTTACAACACTGAACTGTAACTGTTACAACACTGACTGTTAACTGTTACAACACTGACTGTAAGCCTTTACAACACTGACTGTAAGCGTTACAACACTGCTGTAAGCGTTAACAACACTGCTGTAAGCGTTACAACACTGACTGTTAGCCTTACAACACTGACTGTAAGCCTTACAAACACTGACTGTAAGCGTTACAACACTGACTGTAAGCTTACAACACTGACTGTAAGCGTTACAACACTGACTGTTAGCCTTACAACACTGACTGTAAGCCTTACAAACACTGACTGTAAGCCTTACAACACTGACTGTAAGCGTTACAACGACTACTTACAACACTGCTGTAAGCTTACAACACTGACTGTAAGCTACAAACTGACTGTAACCTTACAACACTGACTGTAAGCCTTACAACACTGACTGTAAGCGTTACAACACTGACTGTAAGCCTTA
>NC_036858.1:50517224-50588115 GCF_002910315.2 Salvelinus sp. IW2-2015
TCCCTCTGTCCCTCTGTCCTCTCTCATTCCTCTGCAGCCTGTAGAAACACTTTTTAGATTGCTGTCATTCCTCCATCTCTTCCAACCAATGTGAATGTTATATCTCCTTTTCTCTGTGGATTTTAGTGCTTTAACGCTCACACTAATTTCATGCTTCTGGATTTCGATTGCATTCCATCGCTATCTTATCTGTAGTGTTTACTTGGTTTATATAACATATTACACAGTGATGGGTTGACGAATACACAAGCAATTGATACAGTTGTAATAGTAATGATTGCTGTGTTATGATAATGATTGCTGAATATTAATGTGTGTTACTGATATTCTGTCCTTTGGCGTTATAAAAATATATCTAACATAGATCAGACTTACAGTACCAGTCAAAATTTTCATACACCTACTCATGCAATGGTTTTTCTTTATTTTACTTTTCTATTGTTAGAATAATAGTGAAGATATCAATACTATATAAATAACACATATGGAATCATGGTAGTAACCAAAAAGTGTTAAACAACAAACTATATTTTATATTTGAGATTCTTCAAAGTAGTCACCGTTTGCCTTGATGACAGCTTTGCACACTTGACATTTTCTCAACCAGCTTCATGAGGTAGTCACCTGGAATGCATTTCAATTAACAGGTGTCCTATTTAAATGTTAGTTTGTGAATTTTTTCCTTCTTAATGCATTTGAGCTGATCAGTTGTGTTGTGACAAGGTAGGGTTATACAGAAGATAGCCTATTTGGTAAAAGACCAAGTCCATATTATGGCAAGAACAGCTCAAATAAGCAAAGAGAAACGGCAGTCTATTATTACTTTAAGATATGAAGGTCAGTCAATCTGGAAATCAGGAACTTTGAAAACTTCAAGTGCAGTTGCAAAACCACCAAGCGCATATGAAAACTGGCTCTCGTGAGGACTACCACAGGAAAGGATAACCAGAGTTGACTCTGCTGCAGAGGATAAGTGATTAAGTTAGCTGCACCTCAGTTTGCACAAATAAATGCTTCATAGAGTTCAAGTAATAGACACATCTCAACATCAACTGTTCAGATGATATCTGTGTGAATCAGGCCTTCGTGGTGGAATTGCTGCAAAGACAACACTACTAAAAGACACCAATAGAAGAAGAGACTTGCTTTGGCCAAGATACACGAGTAGTGGACATTAGACCGGTGGAAATCTGTCCTTTGTCTGATGAGCTTTTTGGTTCCAACTGCCGTGTTCTTTGTGAGACGCAGAGTAGGTGAACGGATGATCTCGGCATGTGTGGTTCCCACGGTGAAGCATGAGAGGAGGTGTGATGGTGCGGGGCTGCTTTGCTGGTGACACTGTCTGTGATTTATTTAGAATTCAAGGCACACTTAACCAGCATGCGACCACATCATTCTTCAGCGATACGCCATCCCGTCTGGTTTGCGCTTAGTGGGACTATTTGGTTTTCAACAGGAATGACCCAACACCTCCAGGCTGTTAAAGGGCTATTTGACCAAGAAGGAGAGTGATGGAATACTGCATCAGATGACCTGCCTCCACATTCACCCGACCTCAACCCAATTGAGATGGTTTGGATGAGTTGGACCGCCAGAGTGAAGGAAAAGCAGCCAACAAGTGCTCAGGCATATGTGGAACTCCTTCAAGACTGTTGAGAAAAGCATTCCAGGTGAGGCTGGTTGAGAGAATGCCAAGAGTGTGCAAAACTGTCAACATGGCAAAGGGTGGCTACTTTGAAGAATCTCAAATATAAAATATGTTTTGATTTATTTAACACTTTTTTTTGTTACATGATTCCATAAGTTTATTTCATAGTTGTGATGTCTTCACTATTTTTCAACAATGTAGAAAATAGTACAAAAAAGAAAAACGCTCGAATGAGTAGTGTGTCCAAAATTTGACTGGTACTGTATGTGTAGATGATATTGGATAAGTCTAACAGTTATCCTGTTGTTGTGTGTTTTCTCATAGATGGAACCTGCAGCAAGGAGATGAGCCAGCTGGTTCATGCTTCAGCACAAAGCGAGAGAGACTTCCAGTGTCTGTTGGCGTGGTGTGTGCTAGAGAGTATATATGTGTGTGTGTCTGCCGAGAGAGAGAAGACTGCCTTCCAGCGTTGTGTGTGGAGCGATCGTGTTTCTTTGCTTAGCTGGTGTGAGTGTGTGAGTTTCTTTACTCTGAATAGTAGGAGAATGGCAGCTCGCTAGTGTGTGTTTATGTGAATGCATGTGTATGAGTGTTTGTTTTCCGAGTGAGTGTGTTGTGTTTCCTCCTCTCTGAGGATAGTAGAGAGGCAGCTCTCTCCCCTGGCGGGTGTGTGTGTGGAGATGCAGTGTGTGTGCTACCCTGCCCGCACTGCTCCTGCCCTCCTGAGCTACGGTGTGTGTGTGACGTGGGATACCCATTCAGACCCCCATAGACCTGGACGTCACCCCCAGAATCACCATAACTACCAGAGGTAAGCACACACACCCACCTCAGACGCATAGAAGGAAACTATATGTTTGTTGAACCCCCCACATCCTTCCTTTCTCTCTCGCCCTCTCTCTCATTAATCTGGGAGAGAGAAAGAGAGCTACAGCATCACTCATCTGACCAACTAGGAGAGGTGTACTCTATCACACCTTTGTGGGTTTATAAGAGAACAACTGTGACATACTTAGACTTATCTCGTCTCCTCCTCTCAGTCTCAGATGTATTAGATTTAGAGCCTAATGTATTCTGGATAATGACGATGGATTTGATCTTTCTGTATTAGAAAGAGGCCGTTTTTATGCTCATGAACAATTGTGCTATTTTGTGTATTTATTTTTAGCTTTTTTTAGCTTTTTTTGTACATATGTTTCTGCCATCTTATGACCGAAAAGAGCTTCTGGACATGAGAACAGATATCACTAAACTTGATTTGGACAGGGACACTTCTACTTCAATGAGTCGGAGGCAAAATACATATAGATTTTCCGGACAACGGCCCAAATCCCGACACTCAGAGAAGGAGATGGCGCTATAGAGGCCGCGCGCGCGCACCCTGATAGAATATGGTGGCGAGTGAATAAATCGCCTCTATTCTCTGTTATATTGGCGAATGTGCAATCACTTGAGAATAAACTAGACAAACTCCGTTCGAGACTATCCTATCAATGGGACATTCACGAACTGTAATATACTATGCTTCTCAGAGTCGTGGCTGACAAGGACATGGATAATATACATGTTGGCAGGACAGAATGAGAGTCTGGTAAGGTCGGGGGTCTCTTTGTTAACAACAATTGGTGCGCAATCTTTAATATTAAGGAAGTCTCAAGGTTCTGCTTGCCTGAGTTAGAGTACATGGGATTCACGACCGACGTGCTGAAGTGCGTCAACATGAAAATACTTTGTCTTTATTTGTATGTAACCCAAGTTTTAGCGAGAGATTGGAATCTAGATTATTATTCATGAATCGACCAAAAGCACTAACCAGAGCGGGGAGAAAAACAGACAACTTTTAGGGTCGCGGGCGGAGCAAAGCCAACGCAAACAGTATAGCAGAGCTGACTGTAACTTCACCAAACATGGAACTTGTCAAAGTGATTACAGAAAAGTTGATCATATAATTGACGAAAATTAAGTTTTTTTCCGCCCCCTTGTTACAATTGAAACTAAGTTGGATTTAATGTGAAGAGATCGAGGAAGCAGAGAAGCGTATTTCCACTGCTGAGGACGCCGCCACCTTGTAACTGTTACAACACTGACTGTTACAACACTAACTGTTACAACACTGACTGTAAGCCTTACAACACTGACTGTAACTGTTACACACATGACTGTAACTGTTACAACACTGACTGTAACTGTTACAACACTGACTGTAACTGTTACAAACGGACTGTAACTGTTACAACACTGACATGTAACTTTACAACACTGACTTTAACTGTTACACACTGACTGTAATGTTACAACACTGACTGTAAACTGTTACAACACTGACTGTAAGCTTACAACTGACTTAGCTACACACTGACTGTAACGTTACAACAACTCGACTGCAAGCCTTACAACACTGACTGTAAGCCTAACGTACAAACACTGACTGTAAGCCTTACAACACTGACTTGTAACGTACAACCTGACTGTAAGCGTTACAACACTGACTGTAAGCGTTACAACACTGACTGTAGCCTTACAACACTGACTGTAACGCTACAACACTGACTGGAAGCGTTACAACATGACTGTCAAGCCTTACAACACTGACTGTAAGCGTTACAACACTGACTGTAAAGCCTTTACAACACTGACTGTAAGCGTTAAACACTGACTGTAAGCCTTACAACACTGACTGTAAGCCTTACAACACGACTGTAAGCGTTACAATACTGACTGTAAGCCTTACTACACTGACTGTAAGCCTTACAACAACTGACTGTAAGCCTACAACACTGACTGTAAGCCTTACAACACTGACTGTAAGCCTATACACATGCTGACTGTAAGCGTTACAACACTGACTGTAAGCCTTACAACACTGACTGACAAAGCGTTACAACACTGACTGTAAGCCTTACAACACTGACTGTAAGCCTTACAACACTGACTGTAAGCGTTACAACCTGACTGTAAGCCTTACACCACTGACTGTTACGCTGTACACACTGCACTGTAAGCCTTACAACACTGACTTAAGCCTTACAACACTGACGTAAGCTTACAACACTGACTGTAAGCCTTACAACACTGACGTAAGCCTTACAACACTGACTGTAAGCCTCTACAACACTGATGTAACTGCCAACCTACTTAGCACAACACTGACTGTAAGCTCTTACAACACTGACTGTAAGCTTTACAACACTGACTGTAAGCGTTACACAACACTGACTGTAGCGTTACAACACTGACTGTAAGCTTTTACAACACTACTGTAACCTTACAGTCAGTGTTGTAACAGTTACAGTCAGTGTTGTAAGGCTTACAGTCAGTGTTGTAACAGTTAGTGTTGTAACAGTCAGTGTTGTAACAGTTAGCAAGGTGGCGGCGTCTTCAGCAGTGGAAATACGCTTCTCTGCTTCCTCGATTCTCTTCACATTAACATCCAACTTAGTTTCAATTGTAACAAGGGTGGCGGAAAAAAACTTTAATTTCTCGTCAATTATATTGATCAACTTTTCTGTAATCACTTTGACAAGTTCCATGTTTGGTGAAGTTACAGTCAGCTCTGCTATACTGTTTGCGTTGGCTTTGTCCKCCCGCGACCCTAAAAGTTGTCTGTTTTTCTCCGCTCTGGTTAGTGCTTTTGGTCGATTCATGAATAATAATCTAGATTCCAATCTCTCGCTAAAACTTGGGTTACATACAAAATAAAGACAAAGTATTTTCATGTTGACCAGCCTTCAGCACGTCGGTCGTGAATCCCATGTACTCTAACTCAGGCAAGCAGAACCTTGAGACTTCCTTAATATTAAAGATTGCGCACCAATTGTTGTTAACAAAGAGACCCCCCGACCTTACCAGACTCTCATTCTGTCCTGCCAACATGTATATTATCCATGTCCTTGTTCAGCCACGACTCTGAGAAGCATAGTATATTACAGTTCTGAATGTCCCATTGATAGGATAGTCTCGAACGGAGTTTGTCTAGTTTATTCTCAAGTGATTGCACATTCGCCAATATAACAGAGAATAGAGGCGATTTATTCACTCGCCACCATATCTCATCAGGGTGCCCGCGCGCCGGCCTCTATAGCGCCATCTCCTTCTTCGAGTGTCGGGGATTTGGGCCTTGTCCGGAAACATCTATATGTATTTTGCCTCCGACTCATTGAAGTAGAAGTGTCCCTGTCCAAATCAAGTTTAGTGATATCTGTTCTCATGTCCAGAAGCTCTTTTCGGTCATAAGATGGCAGAAACATTATGTACAAAAAAAAAGCTAAAAAAAGCTAAAAATAAATACACAAAATAGCACAATTGTTCATGAGCCCATAAAAACGGCCTCTTTCTAATACAGAAAGATCAAATCCATCGTCATTATCCCAGAATACATTAGGCTCTAAAATCTAATACATCCTGAGACTGAGAGGAGGAGACGAGATAAGTCTAAGTTAGTCACAGTTGTTCTCTTATAAACCCACAAAGGTGTGATAGAGTACACCTCTCCTAGTTTGGTCAGATGAGTGATGCTGTAGCTCTCTTTCTCTCTCCCCAGATTAATGAGAGAGAGGGCGAGAGAGAAAGAGAAGGGATGTGGGGGGTTCCAAAACAATATAGTTTCCTTCTATGCGTCTGAGGTGGGTGTGTGTGCTTACCTCTGGTAGTTATGGTGATTCTGGGGGTGACGTCCAGGTCTATGGGGGGTCTGAATGGGTATCCCACCGTCACACACACACCGTAGCTCAGGAGCAGGAGCAGTGCGGGCAGGGTAGCACACACACACACTGCCATCTCCACACACACACCCAGCCAGGGGGAGAGAGCTGCCCTCCTACTATTCCTCAGAGAGGAGGAAACACAACACACTCACTCGGAAAACAAACACTCATACACATGCATTCACATAAACACACACTAGCGAGCTGCCATTCTCCTACTATTCAGAGTAAAGAACTCACACACTCACACCAGCTCAAGCAAAGAAACACGATCGCTCCCACACACAMCGCTGGAAGGCAGTCTTCTCTCCTCTCGGCAGACACACACACATATATACTCTCTAGCACACACACGCCAACAGACACTGGAAGTCTCTCTCGCTTTGTGCTGAAGCATGAACCAGCTGGCTCATCTCCTTGCTGCAGGTTCCATCTATTGAGAAAACACACAACAACAGGATAACTGTTAGACTTATCCAATATCATCTACACATACAGTACCAGTCAAACGTTTGGACACACCTACTCATTCGAGCGTTTTTCTTTTTTTGTATAATTTTCTACATTGTTGAAAAATAGTGAAGACATCACAACTATGAAATAACACTTATGGAATCATGTAACAAAAAAAAGTGTTAAATAAATCAAAACATATTTTATATTTGAGATTCTTCAAAGTAGCCACCCTTTGCCATGTTGACAGTTTTGCACACTCTTGGCATTCTCTCAACCAGCCTCACCTGGAATGCTTTTCCAACAGTCTTGAAGGAGTTCCCACATATGCTGAGCACTTGTTGGCTGCTTTTCCTTCACTCTGCGGTCCAACTCATCCCAAACCATCTCAATTGGGTTGAGGTCGGGTGAATGTGGAGGCCAGGTCATCTGATGCAGTATTCCATCACTCTCCTTCTTGGTCAAATAGCCCTTTAACAGCCTGGAGGTGTGTTGGGTCATTGTCCTGTTGAAAACCAAATAGTCCCACTAAGCGCAAACCAGACGGGATGGCGTATCGCTGAAGAATGATGTGGTAGCCATGCTGGTTAAGTGTGCCTTGAATTCTAAATAAATCACAGACAGTGTCACCAGCAAAGCAGCCCCGCACCATCACACCTCCTCCTCCATGCTTCACCGTGGGAACCACACATGCCGAGATCATCCGTTCACCTACTCTGCGTCTCACAAAGACACGGCAGTTGGAACCAAAAAGCTCATCAGACCAAAGGACAGATTTCCACCGGTCTAATGTCCACTACTCGTGTATCTTGGCCAAAGCAAGTCTCTTCTTCTATTGGTGTCTTTTAGTAGTGGTTTCTTTGCAGCAATTCCACCACGAAGGCCTGATTCACACAGTATCATCTGAACAGTTGATGTTGAGATGTGTCTATTACTTGAACTCTATGAAGCATTTATTTTGGCTGCAAACTGAGGTGCAGCTAACTCTAATCACTTATCCTCTGCAGCAGAGTCAACTCTGGGTTATCCTTTCCTGTGGTAGTCCTCACGAGAGCCAGTTTCATCATAGCGCTTGGTGGTTTTTGCGACTGCACTTGAAGTTTTCAAAGTTCCTGAAATGTTCCAGATTGACTGACCTTCATATCTTAAAGTAATAATAGACTGCCGTTTCTCTTTGCTTATTTGAGCTGTTCTTGCCATAATATGGACTTGGTCTTTTACCAAATAGGGCTATCTTCTGTATACCACCCCTACCTTGTCACAACACAACTGATCAGCTCAAATGCATTAAGAAGGAAAAAAATTCCACAAACTAACATTTAATAAGGCACACCTGTTAATTGAAATGCATTCCAGGTGACTACCTCATGAAGCTGGTTGAGAAAATGTCAAGTGTGCAAAGCTGTCATCAAGGCAAACGGTGACTACTTTGAAGAATCTCAAATATAAAATATAGTTTGTTGTTTAACACTTTTTTGGTTACTACATGATTCCATATGTGTTATTTAATAGTATTGATATCTTCACTATTATTCTACAATGCAGAAAATAGTAAAAATAAAGAAAAACCATTGCATGAGTAGGTGTATGAAAACTTTTGACTGGTACTGTAAGTCTGATCTATGTTAGATATATTTTATAACGCCAAAGGACAGAATATCAGTAACACACATTTAAATATTCAGCAATCATTATCATAACCACAGCAATCATTACTATTACAACTGTATCAATTGCTTGTGTATTCGTCAACCCATCACTGTGTAATATGTATAATAAACCAAGTAAACACTTACAGATAAGATAGCGATGGAATGCAATCGAAATCCAGAAGCATGAAATTAGTGTGAGCGTTAAAGCACTAAAATCCACAGAGAAAAGGAGAATATAACATTCACATTGGTTGAAGAGATGGAGGAATGACAGCAATCTACAAGTGTTTCTACAGGCTGCAGAGGAATGAGAGAGGGACAGAGGGACAGAGGGAGAAACGTTTATGTTGTGTGGAGAGAAAGAACGTAGAGAGTCAGAGAGAGAGAGGACAGAAAGAGAGTAATAGAATGATCCTGCTGCCCACTATAGTAGAAGGGGAGATAGCTTACAGACTGATAGAATAAGAGAAGAGAGGACAGATAGAAAAGTAGTTTGATAGGTGTAGCATAACATCGAGCAAGTCTCTAGCTTCGCCTTTAGCTCTCTTCAGTTCTATGGCTTTAGGTCATAAGGAGTTACATGCTGTAAAAACACTCGTAGACCTCCTGTGGAGCAAGGCTCACCCCGTTTCATCTGATTTAGCAGGGTGCTTATCTTTCCCTATTTCTGTCTCTCTTGCTGTCTCTGGGCGATTCCATGCCAGTGTAGGCTGAAAATATTTTTGGTATCTCAGATCGTCCTGGCAATTCTCAAAGAAACGTCATTGGGTGGAAGGATTTTTGACATGCTATTTACAGTTGTTGTTTTTTATCAGAAAAAAATCATGATGATAGTGGCCCTTTTTAGACCTATACATGCCTCCTGTAAGAGCCTATGAGCCAAGAACCGTACATGATACAGACCAGGGCCCAGCTTCCCAAAAGCATCTTAAGGCTAAGTTAATCATGATAATCATTGAGCTCAATAGTTCTAATGATGAACCTAGCCTTAAGACACTTTTGTGAAACTGGGCCCAGGGCTCTAAAGTGCGACAAAACATTTTGTTGTGCGACATGGCATTTTATTTTGGGAGCACTGTGCGACTATGAAAAGAACCTCCCAGATAATAATTGTTGTAATGATAAGGCTTCTCTGTACTGTTGTTTCAAGTTCCCTAGAGCAACAAGCTAGTGAAGACTCGTTAGCGTCACGGTTGCATCATTACTACAGCGATAACGGCCTGCTTCCAGACCAACCAGATCAAAAGATCTGACACATATTACGGCACAATTATTTTTCTTCCTATAACGGATTGCCGGGATGGCATTTTACACTCATAAACCATGATGTGGGCCTTCTAAAACTACTTCCGTGTCGACGTTGTTAACCATTTGTTTAYTCTTTGTTTAGTCATGTTACCTCATTGGATAGCTAACAACCTGGTAACTTCACCAGTGTATTTGGGGGGGAGAGAAAAAAAGGAAAAGGGATAGCTTCTTCAGGAGATCAATGGTCATAGCAATGAATGAATGACAGGTCTCTTGCATGTTGTCATGACCTTTTTAAAGAAACAGTGTAGAATTTTTTATGTAATGCATTTCAATAGGATTTAAAAAAAAATTATTAGACACCTGTAGACACCTAATATTCCACAAAGGACTTTGTAATTTTAATGGCAGGTATTTGTAGCAACATTTGTACTTTACAGTTTTACATTTTATATTCTAGGGCACAACATGTGCTTCAAAAGTAGSTAAAATTCATGTTGGACCAATATAGGCGAGTGCTCCTAAATTTCATGTGGTGTTCCAAACTTTTTAAAGTTGTGAGCACCAGTGCTACCAATCTTTTATTTATAGCCCTGATACAGACAACATCTTGGAGTCATTATACTCAATTTAGTGTGCTGTACATTAAAAAATATATATCTCAAAAGTACCCTTTTGATTTAGCATGTTTTTAGATATATTGTTTGGAACAATATACTCTTCAAATACGTACAATTTCCAGAGTGGGCTCTCTGGTACTTTTAATAATATGAGCCATTTTATACATAGAAATTGACATTATAGGTCATTAACSMATCCCAGTCCTCCTTTAGGATTGCACATTCAGTAAATCACCAGCAGAGGGAGTTCCCTTTGAATCTATTTTCCCATTCACTGTGTTGGTGGTGCTCATAAAATGTATGATACCTTCGGAATTAGCAGAGAGCTCACTGGGAATGTGATGTGTATTTGTGTATTTCAGAATCTAGACATACTCCTTATGTTAGAGCACAATGTAAGGGGTGTAACGACACCATTTTAAGACTACCTTCTTTAGCTAAGATTCTTGAATCCTTGGTTAAATGTACAACTTTGTTCCTTTTTATCTGAATATTGTATTTTTAAAATACCCAATCAGGGTTTAGGCCTGGGCAAAGTAGTACCACAGCAACCACGCAAGTTGTTAGTGATCTTGACAATGCCTTGGATGCCAAAAGAGCTGTGCTGCCTTGTTTATTAACCTGTCAAAGGMGTTCGACACTGTTGATCATTCTGTTTTGCTGAAGATGTTATCAAAAATAGGCCTGGGATATACAGTCTTTTYATGGTTTYAGAATTATCTTAGCGACAGAACTCAGGCCATCTTGACAAAAGATGTTCCTCAGGGTTTGATTTTGGGTCCATTATTGTTCACCTTGTATATTAATGACATAGGAAACACTGTTAATACTTGTAACATTCATCTCTATGCAGATGACAACAGTGTTGTATTCCTGTGCAAGTTGACCCTGAGGACCTGCATATTTGCGATACAAATGGAGCCCAAATTAAGCTAGTTTCTCAATATAAGTACCTGGGTGTCAACAAAACAAAGGAGATGATCGTGGACTTCAGGAAACAGCAGAGGGAGCACCGCCCTATCCACATCGAAATAACAGTAGTGGATAGCGCCTCTTCAACCTCAGGAGGCTGAAGAAATATGGCTTGTCACCTAAAACCCTGACACACTTTTACAGATGCACAACCGAGAACATCCTGTCGGGCTGTATCACCGCCTGGTACGGCAACTGCACCACCCTCAACCGCAAGGCTCTCCAGAGGGTGGTGCGGTCTGCACAACGCATCACCGGGGGCAAACTACCTGCCCTCCCAGACACATACAGCACCCAATTATCAAGGACAACAACCACCCGAGCCACTGCCTGTTCACCCCACTACCATCCAGAAGGCAAGGTCAGTACAGGTGCATCAAAGCTGGGACAGAGAGACTGAAAAACAGCATGGCCATCAGACTGCTAAACAGCAATCACTAACTCAGAGAGGCTGCTGCGTACATAGAGACTCATATCACTGGCCATGTGTATGTGACCAATAAAATGTGATTTGATAGATTGATGACAAGTTGTCCTTAATAACGCATATATAAAATCTGACTAAGAAGCTAAGATTGTTTTTTTTATATCGAAATAAATCATAACCCAGTATTGAAAATAGGAGAAAGATTGTTCAAACAACGCTTCTGCCTGTATTGGATTTAGATTATATTGTTTACATGCATTCGGCAACCTCTGTTTTGAAACCCTARGACGCAGTCTACCATTCCACAATACATTTTATCACAGGTGACAATTTTAGGACTCATCATTGTAGTCTGTATAAAAATGTGGGATGGAACTCTCTGTCTGTAAGAGAGCTGCATTCTCTCTTTTATTTAATTACAAAGCAATCTTACAGAAACTGSCTCCGTATGTAACTTCATTAATTAAGTTCCCAGACCCATTCTCAGGAATGGATAACACTAGAGATCCCGTCTGTCTCCACATATGTGGGAAAATCTGCAGTTTGTTTTTTGCCCCTAATTTGTGGAACAATCTGCAGAGTTCACTACAATTACATGTGCTGGTGCCATGCAGGAAGTTAACGTWATTGATTATATTGTTTTATTCACATGTATGTTTTATTATTCTGTTTTTATTGTAAATGTGACTCCCTGTTTAAATAAAGRTAAAACAAATGAATATGTCTGTATCAGGTATAGGTCTAAAAATGGCCTAAAATGKCCACTTTCATCATTATTTACCCAAAAAATGGTTTGTAATACAAATGTAAAAAGCATRTCATAACATCCTTCCTTCCAATGAAGTTTCAATGTGAGAATTGCCAGAACAATCTGATATACCAAAACTATTTATACACTGGAGTGGAATCGCCCTTCTCCATCACACACATACACTACTATATACTCTCTCACAATAATAATAATACAATTTGGTGGTTGCTTATATTTGTCCTATTTCACACATACAAGTGTGTATTAATACGCATGGGTGTATATGAAATATGTTTTTGGCATATCCCAACGCTCCCTGAGACACCCTCGGAGAGTGGGGTCATGGCCAGGGTCTGCCATTATCAACGGCGACCCTGGAGCAATTAAGATGAAGTGCTTTGCTCAAGGGCACAGACTTTTCACAAACAGGTGCATGAATGCACACGCAAACACACTACTATAAACACCCTCAGTCCTTGCCTTCCTAATGTTGTCTCTCTTTGGTGTAAACATTCACACTCTCTCATTCCATTAAACAAACTCACCGGAACTCTCACTCTTACCGCCATGTACTCTGTCTCACTCACACGTCCAAGAGTAACCTGCAGAATCTCACTCTAGACATCTGTACTGTATCTGAAAAAATCACAACACTCCACAATGCTGTTATGACAACAGATTGCGTTGCCGTAGCTAGCTACCTCTCTACCTCTGGATCAGGTAAGCAGTAGACCGCAGGTGTAGAACATAGAAATAGAGCAACATAGGGGGGCACACAGAATAGAAATAGAACATACTAGAAGAGATACATATTTCCACTGATTGAAGGCTATAATATTATGCTATAGTTCTCAAATAGTGCAAAACAATGTGCATAAAATGCCACAGGGAGAGTCTGATTGTTATCATTTCCCTAAAGTTTCCAATCAGTCAGCTTGTCAGAGATGAGGAGCTCTTATCTTAACAGACGGAAGGCTGAGTCAATCACAAAGTGCTGCTGGGCAATTCCACATTAACAGAATGACGCTGAGACTCCGATTTTTCACTTCAAATGAAAGCCAAACTAAAACCATTGATTGCAAAGTTAAACAAACCAGTGATGGGGTCAATTCGAATTGAAGGCACTCAATTCAGGAAGTGATTTTAATTTAAAAACAGTGTAAGAGCAGTTTGAAAAGACAGCCTGAAATTCGGTGGGATGGAGTTTTGGCCTGCCTAGTGACATCACCAGGCTGTAAATTAGTTAATAGACCAATAAGAAAKAGAGCTCCAAACCTCTTTCAATAACAGCTAGTTTTAAGTTTCTCCCTCCCCACTCAGATCACTCCCAGACAGTCCTTGCTTGAGAAATTGCTCTTTGCTAAGAAGCTATTTGTTTATTTTTGACCATTTTAATTAAAAACAAATCACAGTAAGGTACTTCATTGTTACCCAGAAATAATTTGATATTTAAACAAAAACGGCTGTATTGGACTTTTAAATATCTAATCCGAACTAAGATTCAAAGATATCTGCAGAAAGAACGGGGTGTCAACTATGACATGACACCTTAAGTTTGAAAAAATGCATTTTGGTTATTGAACTACAGTAAGTAAGGTGGATTAACACCCTGTAACAGAGTGATGGTAACAGAATGACATCATGGGTCCCTGACCTGTACTATACAGAAATGCATAATTATGAACGTCATTCTCTTCATGGTGATGTATCCTGAATAGGTACACAAAGGTAGAAAAATGTAATATCCTCCATAGCATGTTTGGGTATTATTCTACACAGTGGCTATTATTCTAATGAGCTCCGGTTTTATTAATGAGGTCTATGTTTCACAAGGATGGACATCACAGTACAACACAGCACAGTTCAGTACAGTGTAGTTCAGTACAGTATAGTGCTGTACAGTTCAGTAAAGTACTAAACTCTAAAGTACTGTATTGTACTGACCTATACTCTACTTTACTTGTTTACTGTACCGTGGTTCCAGGTTGCCTCTGCGAATAACATTGACGTATACACAGACACGGTGACTGAGTTCATCAGGAAGCGTATGGGGGATGCTGTTCCCACTGTGGGAACAGTGGGAACCTACCCAAATCAAAAACCTAAAAAAAAAAAACTACCCAAATCAAAAACCGTAGATAGATGGAAGCATTCGTGCAGATATCAAAGCGCAAATCCCCGCATTTAACCATGGCAAGGTGACTGAGAATATGGTCTAATACCAACAGTGTAGTTATTCCCTCCATAAGGCAATCAAACAGGCAAAACGTCAGTACAGAGACAAAGTGGAGTCGCAATTCAACGGCTCTGACACAAGACGTTTGTGGCAGGGTCTACAGACAATCACGTATTACAAAGGGAAAACCAGCCACATCGCGGACACCAACATCTTGCTCCTGGACAAGCTAAACCCCTTCTTTGCCCACTTTGAGGATAACACAGTGCCACTGACTCGGCCTGCTCCCAAGAACTGTGGGCTCTCGTTCTCCGTGGCAGATTTGAGTAAGACATTTAAATGTGTTAACCCTCGCAAGGCTGCCGGCCCAGRCGGAAGAATGATGTTCATTAACTATAGCTCAGCCTTCAACACCATAGTACCCTCCAAGCTCATCCTTAAGCTTGGGGCCCTGGGTATGAACCCCGCCCTGTGCAACTGGGTCCTGGACTTCCTGACGGGTCGCCCCCAGGTGGTGAAGGTAGGAAAAAACACCTCCACTCTACTGATCCACAACACACGGTCCCCACAATGGTTWGTGCTCAGCCCCCTTCTGTACTCCATGTTGACCCATGACTGCGTGGCCACGCACGCCTCCAACTCAATCATCAAGTTTGCAAACGACACAACAGTAGTAGGCCTGATTACCAACAATGACGAGACAGCCTACAGTGAGGAGGTGAGGGACTGGGCAGGGTGGTGTCAGGTTAATAACCTCTCCCTCAACGTCAACAAATTGAAGGACCTGATCGTGGACTTCCGGATACAGCAGAGGGAGCACGCCCCCACCCACATCGACGGGGCCGCAGTAGAGAAGGTGAAAGCTTCAAGTTCCTCGCCGTACACATCATTGACAATCTGAAATGGTCCACCCACACAGACAGTGGAGGTGAAGAAGGACCAACAGTGCCTCTTCAACCTMAGGAGGCTGAAGAAATTTGTATTGGCCCCTTAGACCCTCACAAACTTTTACAAATGCACAATTGAGAGCATCCTGTCGGGCTGTATCACCGCCTAGTAGCGCAACTGCACCGCCCACAACTGCATGGCTCTCCAGAGTGTTGTGCAGTCTGCCCAACGCATCACCGGGGGCACACTGCCTGCCCTCCAGGACACCTACACCACCCAATGTCACAGGGAGGCCAAAAAGATCATCAACCACCCGAGCCACGGCCTGTTCACCCCGCTGTCATCCAGAAGGTGAGGTCAGTACAGGTGCATCAAAGATGGGACCGAGAGACCGAGAAACAGCTTCCATCTCAAGGCCATTAGACTGTTAGATAGCCATCACTAGCCGGCAACCACCCGGTTATTCAACCCTGCACCTTAGAGGCTGCTGCCCTATGTACATAGACATGGAATCAGTGGTCACTTTAATAATGAACACTAGTCACTTTAATAATGTTTACTCATATAATTTGTATTATACTGTATTCTACTGTATTTTAGTCAATGCCACTCCGACATTGCCCAACCTAATATTAAAATATGTCTTAATTCCATTATTTTCATTTTAGATTTGTGTGTATTGTAAGATATTACTGCACTGTTGGAGCTAGGAACACAAGCATTTCGCTACACCAGCAATAACATCTGCTAAATATGTATATGTGACCAATAAAATTTGATTTGTACTGTCCAAACTTCTAAGACCTCTTCTCCATCTGTTTGACCATAAATCAAAGCCTTTACTTATTCCAAATTTTTAGGATGGAAATTTGTTAGAAATGTATATGTCTTAATTTCTCTCAAATATAGACTCAGCTTTCATTTAACACCAAATTTGATGTGCTCCTATGAACTTCACATGTTAGTGCTCATGGGGCTTTTTACATGGAAATGCCATCCTGCATTCAGATGGCCTGTCAAAAAAAAAACTCTTAAAGATGTGACAGAGGAGGAGAAAACGTCTTTATCAGTTCCTCACTGTCTGGAGGGAGCCAGGATTATCAGACGGACGGACAGACAGGGCAGTGTAAAGAAGTCTCCATAAAGCACACGTCTTAGTTCTGACTCCTCATGGACTATAGGTTTACTGACAGTCAAGTGTATGAAAAAGCTTTATTGAGTACACACGCGTGCGCAGACACAAACTTGCATGCTGCACACACACAGCAGGATGTGTGGATAATGTTGAGCTACTGACCTGTAAACTGCTTCATGAGAAAAACACATCAATTGATCAATCTCAATGATGCAACCACAGGCAAAATCGGGGAAGGTGAGAAATCTACACTTCTCTACAGACGATAATCCCATCAACCCTTTGCCCTGTTTGCCAGTCTGCCAGCTCAAAAATACATGTGAAAGGGTGCTGGCTCTTACCCTCGCGTTAATCCAGTGGTTGTCAGAGTGGGTCCCCAGTCCTTATCCATAGGGTATTAGCGATTAGCTTACGGGACTCATCATTTACAGTAGGTTCCGACTATGACCCACTGTGAGATTCCTTAGAACTCATCCACTAAACGGAGTTTAGGGTATTAGGCAATTACTGTGTGTCAATGAGCTCTGTCTAATGAGGATATGGCGGATTGGATAACTAAGGCATCTCCATCCGAGATGCCCTCGTTCACATCTCAATATAAAGCCTTTTATTATGAATGTATGAACTCTTTATGAAGGACCAACGATGGATAGATAACTTATAATGACAAATATATCCAGCCCCCTTTCACATCTTGGTATAAAGCCATATTATACAGACAGTCTTTGTGTGTGTGTGTGTGTGTGTGTGTGTGTGTGTGTGTGTGTGTGTGTGTGTGTGTGTGTGTGTGTGTGTGTGTGTCAGGCTGCCAGCCTTCCTGATTAGTTCTACATCTCTTATCTATAATCCTTTTTCATTTATGATCCTTCCTTCACTGAAAGTTAAAATAAAATCCTTGTGTCTGCGCTCGTGTACACATGTGTAGAGACAGACAATTAGTGGAAAAGATGACAGTCGATGCCATTGAATTTACATAGAGCCAGAGAGACAGTGTTTTTGTTAAAAGAAAAATATACGGGAACAATTTAATGAATGTGAACTGTTTTTCTGTCACACAATACACTCCCCCAGCTGGAACATGCAAATCTATAACACCATTGACTAATAATAGTTTCCCTTTATTCAATGGAATAAAGAGTAGGAACACATCTGTGTATGACACTGATGGTCTCTACAGTATAACATAAAGAAGAGGGTAACACAAAAGAGGGAGTATGAATTATCAATTAAAGTTATTGAAATGCAGCTAACAGAAGAGAGAGAAAAAAGACAAGACACTGGCTCGGTACTGGTACTCCTTGTTTTTATTGTGTTAATATCTCTTTTTTATTTAGAAAATATTTGTCTTACTTTTTAACTCTGCGTTGTTTGGAACGTGCTCGTGTAAGTAAGCATTTCACTGTAAAGTCTACACCTCTGGTATTCGGAGTGGAGGTCGACCGATTATGATTTTTCAACGCCGATACGATACCGATTATTGGAGGACCAAAAAAAGCAGATTTTCTATTTTATTTGTAATAATGACAATTACAACAATACTGAATGAACACTTATTTTAACTTAATATAATACATAAATAAAATCAATCTAGCCTCAAATAAATAATGAAACATGTTCAATTTGGTTTAAATAATGCAAAAACAAAGTGTTGGAGAAGAAAGTAAAAGTGCAATATGTGCCATGTAAGAAAGCTAACGTTTAAGTTCCTTGCTCAGAACATGAGAACATATGAAAGCTGGTGGTTCCTTTTAACAATAGTCTTCAATATTCCCAGGTAAGAAGTTTTAGGTTGTAGTTATTATAGGAATTATAGGACTATTTCTCTCTATACCATTTGTATTTCATTAACCTTTGACTATTGGATGTTCTTATAGGCACGTTAGTATTGCCAGTGTAACAGTATAGCTTCCGTCCCTCTCCTCGCTCCTACCTGGGCTCGAACCAGGAACACAACGACAACAGCCACCCTTGAAGCAGCGTTACCCATGCAGAGCCAGGGGAATAACTACTCCAAGTCTCAGAGCGAGTGACGTTTGAAACGTTATTAGCGCGCACCCCGCTACMTAGCTAGCCATTTCACATCGGTTACACCAGCCTAATCTCGGGAGTTGATAGGYTTGAAGCACAGCGAAGAACTTCTGGCAAAACGCAGGAAAGTGCTGTTTGAATGAATGCTTACGAGCCTGCTGCTGCCTACCACCGCTCAGTCAGACTGCTCTATCAAATCATAGACTTAGTTATAACATAATAACACACATAAATACGAGCCTTAGGTCATTAATATGGTCAAATCCGGAAACTATAATCTCGAAAACAAGACGTTTATTCTTTCAGTGAAATACGGAACCATTCCGTATTTTATCTAACGGGTGGCATCCATAAGTCTAAATATTCCTATTACATTGCACAACCTTCAATGTTATGTCATAATTACGTAAAATTCTGGCAAATTAGTTCGCAATGAGCCAGGCGGCCCAAAATGTTRCATATACCCTGACTCTGCGTGCAATGAACGCAAGAGAAGTGACACAATTTCACCTGGTTAATATTGCCTGCTAACCTGGATTTCTTTTAGCTAAATATGCAGGTTTAAAAATATATACTTCTGTGTATTGATTTTAAGAAAGGCATTGATGTTTATGGTTAGGTACACATTGGAGCAACAACGATACGCACCGCATCGATTATATGCAACGCAGGACACGTTAGATAAACTAGTAATATCATCAGCCATGTGTAGTTAACTAGTGATTATGATTGATTGATTGTTTTTTATAAGATAAGTTTAATGCTAGCTAGCAACTTACCTTGGCTTCTACTGCATTCGCGTAACAGGCAGGCTCCTCGTGGAGTGCAATGTAATCAGGTGGTTAGAGCGTTGGACTAGTTAACTGTAAGGTTGCAAGATTGAATCCCCCGAGCTGACAAGGTAAAAATCTGTCGTTCTGCCCCTGAACGAGGCAGTTAACCCACCGTTCCTAGGCCGTCATTGAAAATAAGAATGTGTTCTTAACTGACTTGCCTAGTTAAAAAAATATTAAATAACGGTGTAAAAAATATATATATATAAATAAATAAAACAATCGGCCAAATCGGGGTTACGAAAACTTGAAAATATATATATATAAATAAATAAAACAATCGGCCAAATCGGGGTTACGAAAACTTGAAATCGGACCTAATTAAATCGGCCATTCCGATTAATCGGTCGACCTATAATTCAGAGTATTAGATGCATTAGATTTGATTTGATTTATTCCTCCTCTAGAATAAAGAATAACTTTAAGACCACTTACGCACTGCTTATAATGAATAAATTATTTGTTAAACACTTATGGAGTCATTACCCAACATTATTATCTTCACATTCTCCAATCAAATTGGAAATTGTAGCATTGATTGCACTTGATGTCATTGATACCTTCAGTATGGAAGAGCGTAGTAATGATCTGATCATTACCAATCTCATCACTGCATTTTTAGATGATACAGTGGACCTTGTTCCAATTCTAAAATGTACAATTTCCTCCTCCCTTCCTTGAGGTAGGCCTAATCCTTGATCTTCTATGACTGTAATGGTGGAAACGCATTTGACGTGGTACCTTGCGGTCACCTATCCAGTAATCCAGTATCCAGGGCCTATCCAGTAATGTTAGACCTGGGGCCTATGTATCAAGTGTCTCAGAATAGGAGTCCTGAGCTGGGACCAGGTCCTCCCTGTCCATTTAATCTGAATCAATGTGATCTACCTGTGGTCCCTGGTGCTCTGATGTGATTGTCATGCTAGGTTACCTGGTATCCCATGCTAACAATGCTGGCTGATTATGACTCACAAATCATTGTAATCCATACACACCAATGAACGAAACACTAATCTGTTATCTGGTCTCGTGGGCGGGCATATGAAGCGAACGTCTAGCAACCCAACATTTGCAAGTTTGAATGTCATCACGRCCAACTTTAGCATTTTAGCAACTTTTCAAAGACTTAATACATTTTTGCTACTTTGCAACTATGTAGCATGTTAGCTAACTCTTACCCAAACCTTAACCCTTTTAGGTATAACTCAAACGTCTAGCAACCCAAAGGTTGCGAGTTCGAATCTCACCACGGCCAACTTCAGAATTTTAGCAACTTTTCAACTACTTACTACTTTTAGCTACTTTGCAACTACTTAGCTAACCCTTCCCCTAACCCTTTAATCTAACTCCTAAATCTAACCCTAACTCCTAGCCTAGCTAACGTTAACCAGCTAGATCACGTTAGCCACCCAGCTAGAATTCGTAACATATCATACGTTTTTCAAATTCGTAACATATTGTACATTTTGAAAATTCATAACATATAACATGAATTGTAATTCGTAACATATCTTACAAAATGGTTGATGGATATCCCCAAATTAATACATATCATATGAAACGTAACATATACTAAAWGGAGTCCCTCGGATTTAAGTACAGAATAATACGAAATGCTCTGAGACCAGGTTGACATAGGCGACTAGTCTATTTGCCTCTCAGAATGGGCATTTCAACTCCACTATACATGTCTTGGTAATAGAATAACAGGTAGACATTAAATTGATTATGATCAACTGTCTTGAGTGGATAGCCTTTCACCGGTTATTTAGACAGAAGTCCCAAACGCGCTTTTCTGTGACAACAGGGTAGGAAATTCCTCTAACAGAGCTCCTATAAAAAGCGATTAGCCTATACTAAATCAACTAGCATGTAATCGATTTGAGTTCGTTTGCTGCAAGTAGCCTATATTTCTACATAGGCATAGCCTATCAATGAAAAACAAATGATTTTCTGTCAGCGTCTATGCAGTTAGGTATAGCCTATATAGCCTACTACTTTTTATTGAACACCAGTATCGTCATTTGTCCATTGTCTCGATCTTTTTCCGCATCTGCCGTAAACTCATGCAGTAGGCTACTGTAAAGCAGCAGGTAGCCTATCCAAAACGCAGATAAATTAATCATACAGTCACAAAGAGCCGCAGTACACGGAGATAAAGTCATTCTGTTTTACCTGAAATTATGGGGGGATTCCTTGAAGAGACGGGATATGGTGTTCGGTGTAAAAAAAAATCCCAATGCGGTGTGTTTGTAATCTACAGTGGACTTTCACCCACAGCAAACTGTGGCAGCCTGACAAACAAGAGGTGTAGAACCTTCGTCACAGGTGACCACGCCTCTTCGTGAATGTTAAGGAATAAACTAAAACTCTTTCAGTATGACAAAACGTAAGTTTGACAGAATGCTAGAAAATAGCAGCAAATTAATTCTATAAGGTTCCCTAAATGTTAACATTCTATAAGGTTCCCTAAATGTTAGCATGTAGTTCTTGATTTTTTTCTGGCTTTTTCCATTCTTCTATTACATTCTTCTATTGTCTCTCCCTGAGTTTCATGGAAGTTGACAACTACAATATGAAGATATCAATGGGTAAATTTGATCAATAATCATTCAGAAAGGTGTCTGTGTAAACGAAATACAAAAAACAGCAGTGTGTCCTTCCTTAGCTTAGCTGTACACCTACTATGCACTTACAGTGCCTTCAGAAAGTATTCATACCCTTTGATTTATTCCACATTTTGTTGTGTTACAGCCTGAAATCAAAATTGATTAATAAACATTTTTCTCATCCATCTACACACAATAACCCATAATGAGAAAGTGAAAACATGTTTTTATAAATTTTGGCACATTTACTGAAATTAAATAAATGTAAATATCTCATTTACATAGGTATTCACACCGTGTGTCAATACATGTTTGAATAACTTTTGGCAGCGATTACAGCTGTGAGTCTTTCTGGGTAATGACACGACTCAGGATAAGACCCAGATGCAGACACAGGAGGCAAACAGTTAGAATCTCAGATGTTTATTACAAAAGAGGGGGCAGGCAAACGGCAGATCCAGGGCAGGCAGAGGTCGGTAATACAAGACAGCTTCAATAAGGGGCAGAATGGCAGGCACACTCAGGATCAGGGCAGGCAGAGGTTGGTAATCCAAGACAGCGTGAAACAGGGACAGAGGTCTGTGAGACAGAGGTTAGAGCCTAGACACATGAAAAGTGAGATGTATACGGAGGGTGCAGGGCAACAGAAGACGAACAGCAGAAGGGCTAAGAATCTTAGAGGTGGGGAAAGGGCCTATAAAACGAAAGTGTACGGGACTCCGGCCCGAGATGATAGCGGGGAGCAGGGGTCTGGTGGCGGTCTGTCTGTCGCCGATACCTGGAGGTGGTCTTGAGAAGAGCGTACTGGGCTCTCTTCTAGGTACGGCGAAAGTGGCGGATGAACATCTGGGCCCAGGGTATGCTGACCTCTGCCTCAGGGAAGGGCAGGGGCTGATATCCCATGTAACACTCAAAAGGCGAGAGACCAGTGGCCAAGCAGGGAAGTGTGTTGCGGGCGTATTCCACCCACACGAGTTGCTGGCTCCAGGTGGTGGGGTTGGCGGAGACAAGGCAAGGAAGAGCTGTCTCCAGGTACTGATTGGCACCATGAGCTGTGCCATCTCCTTGGCGGAGGGTAACTTTGCAAGGGGAATAAAATGGGAGGCTTTGGAAAACCTATCCACCACTGTACAGGATAGTGGTGTTGCCATCTGATGGAGGGAGACCAGTGACGAAGTCCAGGGATATATGGGACCGAGGGCGGTGAGGAACAGGGAGTGGTTAAAGGAGGCCAGCCGGAGTTTGCAGCAGCGCAGGCGGCAACATACGCGGAGACGTCAGGAACCATGGCGGGCCACCAAAAACGTTGTAGTACAAAGGCCAGGGTCCGACGGGAGCCAGGATGGCAGGCAAGTCTGGAGGAATGAGCCCAGTCCGGGACAAACATCTGGTTAGCCGGGGCCCTCCTGCACCTGTGCTTCTCAGTTCATCGCGCAGACAGGAATAAATATAAATCCGGGAAGAAGAAGGGTATGTTTCATGATTAACTACTTAAATCAAATTTTAGACCTTGCAGTGGAATGCTTACTTATGAGCCCCTAACCAACAATGCAGTTTTAAAAAATACAGATAAGAACAATAAATAAATGTAACAAGTAATTAAAGAGCAGCAGTAAAATAACAATAGCGAGACTATATAAAGGGGGGTACCAGTACAGAGTCAATGTGCGGGGACATCGGTTAGTTGAGGTAATATGTACATGTAGGTAGAGTTATTAAAATGACTATGCATGGACAATAATAAAAGAGAGTAGCAGCGGTGTAAAATGGGGGGCAATGCAAATAGTATGGGTAGCCATTTGATTAGGTGTTCAGGAGACTTATGGCTTGGGGGTAGAAGCTGTTTAGAAGCCTCTTGGACCTAGACTTGGCGCTCCGGTACCGCTTACCGTGTGGTAGCAGAGAGAACAGTCTATGACTAGGGTGGCTGGTGTCTTTGACAATTTTTAGGGCCTTCCTCTGACACTGCCTGGTATAGCGGTCCTGGATGGTAAGAAGCTTGGCCCAAGTGATGTACTGGGCGGTTCGCACTATCCTCTGTAGTGCCTTGCGGTCGGAGGCCGAGCAAGCGCCATACCAAGCAGTGATGCAACCAGTCAGAATGCTCTCGATGATGCAGCTGTAGAATCTTTTGAGGATCTGAGGACCCATGCCAAATCTTTTCAGTCTCCTGAGGGGGAATAGGTTTTGTCGTACCCTCTTCACGACTGTCKTGATGTGCTTGGACCATGTTAGTTTGTTGGGGAAGTGGACACCAAGGAACTTGAAGCTCTCAACCTGCTCCACTGCAACCCTGTCGATGAAAATGGGGGCGTGCTCGGTCCTCTTCTTCCTGCAGGTCACAATCATCTCTTTGTCTTGGTAACGTTGAGGGAGAGATTGTTGTCTTGGCACCACACTACCACGTCTCTGACCTCCTCCCTATAGGCTGTCTCATCGTTGTCGGTGATCAGGCCTACCACTGTTGAGTCATCAGCAAATTAATGATGGTGTTGGAGTCGTGCCTGGCCGTGCAGTCATGGGTGAACAGGGAATACAGSAGCGGACTGAGCACGCACCCCTGAGGGGCCCCTGTGTTGAAGATCAGCGTGGCGGATGTGTTGTTACCTACCCTTAACACCTGGGGGCGGCCCATCAGGAAGTCCAGGATCCAGTTGTAGAGGGAGGTGTTTAATCCTAGGGTCCTTAGCTTATTGATGAGCTTTGAGGGMACTCTGGTGTTGAACGCTGAGCTGTAGGCAATGAATAGCATTCTAATATAGGTGTTTTTTTGACCAGGTGGGAAAGGGCAGTGTGGAGTGCAATAGAGATTGCATCATCTGTGGATCTGTTGGGGCGGTATGCAAATTGGAGTGGGTCTTTGGTTTCTGGGATAATGGTGTTGATGTGAGCCATGACCAGCCTTTGAAAGCACTTCATGGCTACAGACGTGAGTGCTACTGGTCGGTAGTCATTTAGGCAGGTTACCTTAGAGTTCTTGGGCACAGGCACTATGGTGGTCTCCTTGAAACATGTTGGTATTACAAAATCAGACAGGGAGTGGTTGAAAATGTCAGTGAAGACACTTGCCAGTTGGTCAGCGCATGCTCGCAGTACACGTCCTGGTAATCCGTCTGGCCCTGTCTGGCCCTGCGGCCTTCTGGCCCTGGCCCTGCGGACCTGTTTAAAGGTCTTGCTCACATTGGCTGCGGAGAGTGATCACATAGTCTTCTGGAACAGCTGGTGCTCTCATGCATGTTTCAGTGTTATTTGACTCGAAGCGAGCATAGAAATAGTTTAGCTCGTCTTGTAGGCTCGTGTCACTGGGCAGCTCTCAGCTGTGCTTCCCTTTGTAGTCTGTAATGGTTTGCAAGCCCTGCCACATCCGACGAGCGTCAGAGCCGGTGTAGTACGATTCAATCTTAGTCCTGTATTGACGCTTTGCCTGTTTGATGATTTGTTGGAGGGCATAGCGGGATTTCTTTTAAGCTTCCGGGTCAGAGTCCCGCTCCTTAAAAGCAGCAGCTCTAGCCTTTAGCTCAGTGCGGATGTTGCCTGTAATCCATGGCTTCTGATTGGGGTATGTACGTACAGTCACTGTGGGGATGACTTCGTCGATGCACTTATTGATGAAGYCAATGACTGATGTGTACTCCTCAATGCAATTGGAGGAATCCCGGAACATATTTCAGTCTGTGCTWGCAATCACAGTACTCATGGTGTGATTGTGATAACATACGGGAACTCAAGTCCTTGTGTTCACCCGGCCTAGAATACCTCACAATCAAATGGCGACCATATTACCTCCCAAGAGAATTCTCTTCGGTTATAGTCAGAGCCGTGTATATTACTACAACGGCCCTCAAAGTACTTCACTGGACTTTATGCAAACTGGAAACCACATATCCTGAGGCCGCATTTAATGTAGCTGGGGATTTTAACAAAGTACCTTTGAGGAAAACGCAACTGAAGTTCTATCAACATATTGACTGCAGGACTCGCGCTGCTAAAACACTCGACCACTGCTACTCCAACTTCCTGGATGCCTACAAGCCCCTCCCCTGCCCTCCCTTCGGGCAAATCTGATCACGATTCCATTTTGCTCCTCCCTTCCTATAGGCAGAAACTCAAACAGGAAGTACCCGTGCTAAGGACTATTCTACGCTGGTCTGACCAATCGAAATCCATGCTACAAGATTGTTTTGATCACGCGGGCTGGGATATGTTCCGGGTTGTATCTGAAAATAACATTGATGAGAATACTGATACAGTGACTAAGTTTATCAGGAAGTGTATAGGAGATGTTGTACCCACTGTGACTATTAAAACCTACCCTAACCAGAAACTGTGGATAGATGGCAGCATTCTGGCAAAACTGAAAACGCGAACCACCGCATTTAACCATGGCAAGGTGACTGGGAATTTAGCAGAATACAAACAGTGTAGTTATTCCCTCCGTAAGGCAATCAAACAGGCAAAACATCAGTATAGAGACAAAGTAGAGTCGCAATTCAACGGCTCTGACACAAGTCGTATGTGGCAGGGTCTGACGCAGACACCGACGTCTTGCTTCTGGACAAGCTTAACACCTTCTTTGCCCACTTTGAGGATAACACAGTGCCACCGACGCGACCCGCTCCCAAGGACTGTGGGCTCTCCTTCTCCGTAGCCAACGTGAGTAAGACATTTAAGAGTGTTGACCCTCGCAAGGCTGCCGGCCGAGACTGCATCCCTAGCCGCGTCCTCAGAGCATGCGCAGACCAGCTGGCGGGAGTGTTTACGGACATTTTCAATCTCTCCCTATCCCAGTCTGCTGTCCCCACATGCTTCAAGATAGCCACCATGGTTCCTGTACCCAAGAAAGCAAAAGTAACTGAGCTAAATGACTATCGCCCTGTAGCATTCACTTCTGTCATCATGAAATGCTTTGTGAGGCTAGTTAAGGATCATATCACCTCTACCTTACCTAACACCCTAGACCCACTTCAATTTGCTTACTGCCCCAATAGATCCACATACGATACAGTCGCCATTGCACTGCACACTACCCTATCCAATCTGGACAAGAGGAATACCTATGTAAGAAAGCTGTTCATTGACTATAGTTCAGCATTCAACACCATAGTACCCTCCAAGCTCATCATTAAGCTCGACACCCTGGGTCTGAACCCCGCCCTGTGCAATTGGGTCCTGGACTTCCTGACGGGCCGCCCCCAGGTGGTGAAGGTAGGAAACAACACCTCCATTTCACTGATCCTCAACATTGGAGCCCCACAAGGGTGCGTACTCAGCCCCCTGCTGTATTCCCTGTTCACCCATGACTTCATGGCCACGCAAGCCTCCAACTCAATCATCAAGTTTGCAGACGACACAACAGTAGTAGGATTGATTACTAAAATTAACGATACAGCTTACAGGGAGGAGGTGAGGGCTCTGGGAGWGTTGTGCCAGGAAAATAACCTCTCACTCAACGTCAACAAAACAAAAGAGATGATCGTGGACTTCAGGAAACAGTAGAGGGAGCAACCCCCTATCCACAGAAACATGACTGCAGTGGAGAAGGTGGACAGCTTAAAGTTCCTCTGCGTACACATCACTGACAAACTGAAATGGTCCACCCACACAGACAGTGTGGTGAAGAAGGCACAACAGCGCCTCTTCATCCTAAGGAAGCTGAAGAAATATGGCTTGGCACCTAAAACCCTCGAAGTCTTTTACAGATGCACAATTGAGAGCATCCTGTCGGGCTGTATCACCACCTGGTATGGCCACTGCACCGCCCGCAACCGCATGRCTCTCCAGAGGGTGGTGCGGTCTGCCCAACGCATCACTGGGGGCAAACTACCTGCCCTCCAGGACACATACAGCACCCGATGTCACAGGAAGGCCAAAAAGATCATCAAGGACAATAACCACCCGAGCCACTGCCTGTTCACCCCGATATMATCCAGAAGGTGAGGTCAGTACAGGTGCATCAAAGCTGGGACTGAGAGACTGAGAAATATCTTCTATCTCAAGCCATCAGACTGTTAAACAGCCATCACTAGCACATTAGAGGCTGCTGCCTTTATACATAGACTTGAAATCATTGGAGATACCTGAGGAGATTCGATGAGGAGAAATTGCATGGACTCACTGTGGTTACCTGACACTCGCAAGGAATAGGAACCGTATTGTTGGTGACTCTGCCAATAGAGCTCCCATCCAGTGCTCTGACCTCCAAGGGAATGGAGTGGAGTTGAGTGGGGATTCCCAGCTCTGACACCAGGGTAGTGTCCATAAAACTCTCGTCAGCCAAAGAGTCAATGAGTACCCGGAGAGATTTTGACCGGTCACCCCACAGCAGGATGGCATGGAGAGGGGTACGAGTACTGGGAGATTAGAAATTCTCTGTATGGCCCACCAGCGTACTACTGATGAGCCTGGTCTTTTAATTGACAGGTAGAAATGAAATGACCGGTAGAATCACATTACAGACAGGTCTTGGCGTTCAGTCTGCGTAAATGTTCGGCAGGAGACAATCTAGCTCTGCCAAGTTACATAGGCTCCGGAGGAGGTGAGTCAGCAGACCTCGGTGATTCCCGAGGGATCTCGGGTAACCTCGGATTCTCTTGGTAATGGAGACGCTAGGGACTTCCGGGATTCCTCGGAGGCAAGCTGGGATCCTTGGACAAGCAAGTGTGACTGGAATCAGACCTCCTCTCGCTCCTACGTTCTCGTAGCCGCCCATCGATCTGTATGGTCAAGGCGATGAGAGAGTCAAGATCCATGGGCAGCTCCCAGGCTGTGAGCTCATCTTTAACCTCCTCCAAAAAATCCATGAAGGAACGTCTTGAACAGGGATTCCGGGTTCCAGGCACTCTCGGCGGCTAAACGTGTGGAAATCGACTGCATGGTGTACCACACTACGGSAGTCTTGACGTAGTAAGAGTAGCTTCCGAGCAGCCTCTCTACCGGACAACAGAGAATCTAACACCTTTTTTAAACTTCCGCCATGAACTCTTCCAGACTGAAGCACATGGTGGATTGTTGCTCCCACACCGCCGTAGCCCAGGCGAGAGCCCTCCCGGCCATCAGCTATCTTCAAGCGGTCGGAGGGAAAAGAAGAGGGCTGCAACTCGAAGATGAGGGAGCACAGGAAGAGAAACGGCCGACAGGTTCCCGAATCTCCGGCGTAGCACTCCAGAGGAGGTAGGCAGGGTTCTCGGGAAGCCGGGATGAGCTGAGGGGACACGCTGCTGACACCGGGGTTACTGAGAGGGTGGGAGGTTACTATGGTGGCTGGCTGCCTAATAGACAATCCACAGAATTGCTCCAGCAATGTATTGAAAGTGCGGTCATGGAGTTCCGCCAAGGTCTGGAAAACTTCCATAAGATTTTGAAGTAACTCCTCGTGTCTTCCAATGGTGACTCCTTGAGAGGAGACGGCATTGCGAAACTGGTCTGAGTCTGCTGGGTCAGTCAGTCCCAGTTTGTACTAACACGACTCAGGATAAGAGCCAGATGCAGACAGTTCGAATCTCAGRTGTTTATTACAAAACAGGGGACAGGCAAACAGCAGGTCCAGGGCAGGCAGAGGTCGGTTATCAAAGACAGAGTCAATAAGGGACTGAACGGCAGGCAGGCTCAGGGCCAGGGCAGGCAGAGGTTGGTAATCCACGACAACGTCAAACAAAGACAGAACAGCAGGCAGGCTCAGGGTCAGGGCAGGCAGAATGGTCAGAACCGGGAGGACTAGAAAACAGAAACTAGAGATACTGGAAAACTGCAAGACAAGATGAACTGGCAACAGAGCAACAGAAAACGCAGGTATAGGTACATAGGGGATAATGGGGGAGACACCTGCTGGGGAGTGGAGACAAGCACAAGACAGGTGAAACAGATCAGGGTGTGACAGGTAAGTTTCTAAGAGCTTTGCACACCTGGATTGTACAATATTTGCATATAATAAAAAAATGTATTCTTCAAGCTATGTCAGGTTGCTTGTTGATCATTGCTAGACAGCCTGTTTTTAAATCAAAACTGTAACTACACCACTCAGGAACATTCAATGTCATCTTGACTCCAGTGTATATTTGGCCTTGTGTTTCAGGTTATTGTCCTGTTGAAAGGTACATTTGTATCCCAGTGTTTGTTGTAAAGCAGACTGAACTAGGTTTTCCTCTAGGATTTTGCCTGTGCTTAGCTCTATTCCGTTTATTTTTATCCTGAAAAACATCCTAGTCCTTGCAGATGACAAGTATACCCATAACATGATGCAGCCACCACTATGTTTGAAAATATGAAGAGTGGTACTCAGTGATGTATTGTGTTGGATTTGCCCCAAACATAACATTTTGTATTCAGGACATGAAGTTAATTTCTTTGCCACATTTTCTGCAGTTTAACTTATTGCATGTTTTTTAATATTTGTATTCTGTACAGGCTTCCTTCTTTTCACTCTGTCATTTAGGTTAGTATTGTGGAGTAACTACAATGTTCTTGATCCATCCTCAGTTTTCTCCTATCACAGCCATTAAACTCTGTTTTAGCTGTTTTAAAGTCACCATTGGCCTCATGGTGAAATCCCTGAGCAGTTTCCTTCCTCTCCGGCAACTGAGTTAGGAAGGACGCCTGTATCTTTGTAGTGACTGGGTGTATTGATACACCATCCAAAGTGTAATTAATAACTTTAGTAAGCTCAAAGGGATATTTAATGTCTGCTTTTTTTTTATACATCTACCAATAGGTGCCCTTCTTTGTAAGGCATTTGAAAACCTCATTATTCTTTGTGGTTGAATCTGTGTTTGAAATTCACTGCCCGAATGAGGGACCTTAAAGATAGTTGTATGTTTAGGGTACAGAGATGAGGTAGTCATTCAAAAATCATGTTAAACACTATTACTCCACACAGAGTGAGTCCATGCAACTTATATAATAGAGTCCATGCAACTTATATAATCTGTTTAACACATTTTTACTCCTGAACTTATTTTGGCTTGCAATAACAAAGGGGTTGAATACTGAATGACTCAAGACATTTCAGCTTTTCATTTTTAATTAATTAGTAAAAACATAGTTCTACTTTGACATTATGGTGTATTGTGTGTAGACCAGTGACACAAAATCGTTATTTAATAAATGTTAAATTCAGGCTGTAAGACAACAAAATGTGGAAAAAGTCAAGGGGTGTGAATACTTTCTGAATGCACTGTTTGTGCATCAATTCAAAACACAACTGGAACTTTACTGACACCTGCTGGGTGAAGACAGACATTATTGGCATTGAGTCGGCCAAACAAAGCCTATTCGTACAGTTATATAGATCATTACAGAAACAGAGGGCCAGAGCTGAAAGGGGTGTGTAGAGGAGTTCAACGGATGCCCTTGGCTAACTTTAAATGAAAATAATGGTCTTCCGTATAAAGCTTCAGTGAAGATAGGCCTAATCAGAATAAGATGGCAGTCAGAACATATGAATGCATTTGCTGCAGGGCCGGACTACCGCATTTGGGGACCCTGGGCACCGACCTCCAGGGGGCTCCCCCCTTTAAGATAACAGATTGGGTGGGAGAGAATTTAGCTGTTTTTAAGCAAATTTCCTGCAATTCTACACATTTTGACTGACCAGTTGAAAGCTATGATCCCATATTGATGTCACCTGTTACATCCACTTCAATCTGTGTGTAGATGTAGGGGAGGAGAGACAGGTTAAAGAAAGATTATTAAGCCTTAAGACGATTGAGACATGGATTGTGTATGTGTGCTATCCAGAGAGTGAATGGGCAGGACAAAAGATTTAAGTGCCTTTGAACAGGGTTTGGTAGTAAGACGTGCAAGACTGCTGGGTTTTTCATGCTCAACAGTTTCCCGTGTGTATCAAGAATGGTCCACCACCCAAAACACATCCAGCCAACTTGACACAACTGTGGGAATCATTGGAGTAAACATCAGTCAGCATCCCTGTGGTACGCTTTCGACACCCTGTAGTCCATGCCCTGACGAATTGAGGCTGTTCTGAGGGCAAAAGGGGGTGCAACTCAATATTAGGGGGGGTGTTCCAAATGTTTTGTACACTAAGTGTATATCAAATATTACCCAACTACAAGATGAAGTGCAAATACTTTTTAGTCTAAATTTCAGGGCTAGGTTTAATTTAAATGTTACCACTCACCAGTATTGCATTGTTTATTAATCAGACACACCTGCAAATGTCTTCCTCTTCAAGAGTTGTGACCTAAAATAGGCATTGCAAACTTGGGTTTTTGCACCACCACTTTTTTTTTACAGCAAGTTTAACTTCTTTTTGAGCTAGTCTGTATGAAAAAAAAGATATTACCATTTTATAATTGGTCAAATTGCGTGCCATATTATTGCATTGCATTTTGGAACCCCACTCCCCCGTTGCCTCAAGATKAATGGTTTTGACCACGCTTCACCTTGACTTTCCCCCCTATCTTAGATATCTACTGCAGCCCTCATCATCCACATACAACACCCGTTCTGCCAGTCACATTCTTTTAAAGGTCCCCAAAGCACACACATCCCTGGGTCGCTCGTCTTTTCAGTTCGCTTTTTTTATTTCACCTTTATTTAACCAGGTAGGCTAGTTGAGAACAAGTTCTCATTTGCAACTGCGACCTGGCCAAGATAAAGCATAGCAATTCGACACATACAACAACACAGAGTTACACAWGGAAAAAACAAAACATACAGTCAATAATACAGTAGAACAAAAGAAAACAAATAGTCTATATACAGTGAGTGCAAATGAGGTAAGTTAAGACWATAAATAGGCCAAGGTGGCGAAGTAATTACAATATAGCAATTAAACACTGGAATGGTAGATGTGCAGAAGATGCATTTGCAAGTAGAGATACTGGGGTAAGATAAATAAATAAATACAGTATGGGGATGAGGTAGATAGATGGACTGTTTACAGATGGGCTATGTACAGGTGCAGTGATCTGTGAGCTGCTCTGACAGCTGGTGCTTAAAGCTAGTGAGGGAGATATGAGTCTCCAGCTTCAGAGATCTTTGCAGTTCGTTCTAGTCATTGGCAGCAGAGAACTGTAAGGAAAGACGACCAAAGGAGGAATTGGCTTTGGGGGTGACCAGTGATATATACCTGCTGGAGCGCGTGCTATGAGTGGGTGCTGCTATGGTGACCAGTGAGCTGAGATAAGGTGGACTTTACCTAGCAGAGACTTGTAGATAACCTGTAGCCAGTAGGTTTGGCGACGAGTATGAAGCGAGGGCCAACCAACGAGAGCGTACAGGTCGCAATGGTGGGTAGTGTATGGGGCTTTGGTGACAAAACGGATGGCACTGTGATAGACTGCATCCAGTTTGTTGAGTATAGTGTTGGAGTCTATTTTATAGATGGCATCACCGAAGTCGAGGATCGGTAGGATGGTCAGTTTTACGAGGATATGTTTGGCAGCATGAGTGAAGGATGCTTTGTTGCAATATAGGAAGCTGATTCTAGATTTAATTCTGGATTGGAGATGCTTAATGTGAGTTTGGAAGGAGAGTTTACAGTCCAGACACCCAGGTATTTGTAGTTGTCCACGTATTCTAAGTCAGAGCCGTCCAGAGTAGTGATGCTGGACGGGCGAGCAGGTGCGGGCAGTGATCGATTGAATAGCATGCATTTAGTTTTACTTGCATTTAAGAGCAGTTGGAGGCCACGGAAGGAGAGTTGTATGGCATTGAAGCTCGTTTGGAGGTTTGTTAACACAGTGTCTAAAGAAGGGCCAGATGTATACAGAATGGTGTCGTCTGCGTAGAGGTGAATCAAGGAATCACCAGCAGCAAGAGCGACATCATTAATATATACAGAGTAAAGAGTCGGCCCCAGATTTTAACCCTGTGGTCCCCCCATATAGACTGCCAGAGGTCCGGACAACAGGCCCTCCGATTTGACACACTGAACTCTATCTGAGAAGTAGTTGGTGAACCAGGCGAGGCAGTCATTTGAGAAACCAAGGCTGTTGAGTCTGCCGATAAGAATACGGTGATTGATAGAGTCGAAAGCCTTGGCCAGGTTGATGAAGACGGCTGCACAGTACTGTCTTTTATCGATGGCGGTTATGATATTGTTTAGTACCTTGAGCGTGGCTGAGGTGCACCCATGACCAGCTCGGAAACTGGATTGCACAGCGGAGAAGGTACGGTGCGATTCGAAATGGTCAGTGATCTGTTTGTTAACTTGGCTTTCGAAGACTTTAGAAAGGCGGGGCAGGATGAATATAGGTCTGTAACAGTTTGGGTCCCCCTTTGAAGAGGGGGATGACCGCTCAGCTTTCCCCAAAAATATATTTATTAWTTTTTTTCATTTCCGGTCACAATTTACAGACTTGTTTACCTGCTGCTGTGCGTATTGTTRCTAACCTTACTTTGCTACCTGACAACTTTACATTTTTTACTTTTTAATTACCGTTTATATTTTTWKTTTTTCCCTCGCTCTRCTTTTTTTCATTCAACTTTTTCACTCCGGACACTTTATCTGGACGTGGTTCGTCAGGACCTCCACCAGCCGAAGCTAAGTAGTAACATTAACATGATGCYTTCTAATTGCAGTCGCTGTACTCATAATATACAGGAGAACGATCGCCTTRCGGCRAGGATAGCTGTGCTRCAAKCCCAGCTTCAGACSCAATCGTTAGGCAAGGGTAATTTCAGTGTAGGAAAGGATGAAACAGCGTCTGTGCCACCAGTAAGTACAGATGGTAGTATAAATCCCCTCGCACAGTCCCCGCAGCTGGACAACTTTCTCATGGCTTCTGGAGGGAAATGCTGTAGGAATGCTCAACCGGTTTCGCTCATTCAGCAGACAGAAACTTTCAACCGGTCCTCCCCATTAAGCAGCGAGTCGGAGTCAGAGGCTGAGCCTTCTCTGGTCTCTACTCCTCCCGTTACGGGGTCTGAGACGCCGAAGCCTCCCACCATTAGCTCTGACAAATTGAAAACCCTAGTCATTGGCGACTCCATTACCCGCAGTACTAGACTTAAAACGAATCATCCAGCAATCATACACTGTTTACCAGGGGACAGGGCTAACGACGTTAAGGCTAATCTGAAGATGGTGTTGGCTAAAGCTAAAACTGGCGAGTGTAGAGAGTATAGGGATATTGTTATCCACGTCGGCACCAACGATGTTAGGATGAAACAGTCAGAGGTCACCAAGCGCAACATAGCTTCAGCGTGTAAATTAGCTAGAAAGATGTCGGCATTGAGTAATTGTCTCTGGCCCCCTCCCAGTTAGGGGGAGTGAAGAGCTCAACAGCAGAGTCTCACAACTCAATCGCTGGTTGAAAACTGTTTTCTGCCCCTCCCAAAAGATAGAATTTGTAGATAATTGGCCCTCTTTCTGGGACTCACTCACAAACAGGACCAAGCCTGGCCTGTTGAGGAGTGACGGAYTCCATCCTAGCTGGAGGGGTACTCTCATCTTATCCACGAACATAGACAGGGCTCTAACTCCCCTAGCTCCAAAACGAGATAGGGTGCAGGCCAGGCAGCAGGCTGTTAGCCAGCCTGCCAGCTTAGTGGAGTCTGCCACTAGCACAGTCAGTGTAGTCAGCTCAGCTATCCCCACTGAGAACATGTCTGTGCCTCGACCTAGGTTGGGCAAAACTAAACATGGCAGTGTTCGCCTTAGCAATCTCACTGGAATAAAGACCTCCTCCTTTCCTGCCATTATTGAAAGAGATTGTGATACCTCACATCTCAAAATAGGGCTACTTAATGTTAAATCCCTCACTTCCAAGGCAGTTATAGTCAATGAACTAATCACTTATCATAATCTTGATGTGATTGGCCTGACTGCAACATGGCTTAAGCCTGATGAATTTACTGTGTTAAATGAGGCCTCACCTCCTGGTTACACTAGTGACCGTATCCCCCACGCATCCTGCAAAGCGGAGGTGTTGCTAACATTTATGATAGCAAATTTCAATTTACCAACAAAAAAACTATGTTTTTGTCTTTTGAGCTTCTAGTCATGAAATCTATGCAGCCTACTCAATCACCTTTTATAGCTACTGTTTACAGGCCTCCTGGGCCATATACAGCGTTCCTCACTGAGTTCCCTGAATTCCTATTGGACCTTGCAGTCATGGCAGATAATATTTTTTTAAATGGTGACATTATTATTCACATGGAAAAGTCCACAGACCCACTCCAAAAGGCTTTCGGAGCCATCATCGACTCAGTGGGTTTTGTCCAACATGTCTCCGGACCTACTCACTGCCACAGTCATACTCTGGACCTAGTTTTGTCCCACGTGTTACGTCCGTCGTTAAATGAAGACCAAGGTGCAGCGTGGTAGGCGTACATTTCCTTTAATTTAAATGTTCCACCAAAAACAATAAACAACTCAACGAACGTAAAGCTAGGAGTGCAAACACATGCAACAAAAAAAGACAAGATACCACAACAGAAGGTGGGAAAAAGGGCTGCCTAAGTATGGTTCCCAATCAGAGACAACGATAGACAGCTGCCTCTAATTGGGAACCACACTCGGCCAAAAACAAAGAAATAGAAAACATAGAATACCCACCCAAATCACATCCTGACCTAACCAAATAGAGAAATAAAACAGCTCTCTAAGGTCAGGGCGTGACACCGTGGAATAAATGTTGTGGATCTTAATGTTTTTCCTCATAATACTGGACTATCGGACCACCATTTCATTACGTTTGCAATCGCAACAAATAATCTGCTCAGACCCCAACCAAGGATCATCAAAAGTAAATTCTCAGACAACCCAAAGATTCCTAGATGCCCTTCCAGACTCCCTCCGCCTACCCAAGGACGTCAGAGTACAAAAATCAGTTAACCACCTAACTGAGGAACTCAATTTAACCTTGCACAATACCCTAGATGCAGTCGCACCCCTAAAAACAAAAAACATTTGTCATAAGAAACTAGCTCCCTGGTATACAGAAAATACCTGAGCTCTGAAGCAAGCTTCCAGAAAATTGGAACGGAAATGGTGCCACACCAAACTGGAAGTGTCACGACTTCCAACGTCACCGGTCTTCTAGCCATCGCCGATCCACCTTTCATTTTTCCATTTGTTTTGTCTTGTTTCCCCACACACCTGGTTTACATTCCCTCATTATTTGACGTGTATTTAACCCTCTGTTCCCCCCATGTCTGTGTGTGGAATTGTTTGTTGTTTCGTGTATGCCTAAGTAGTGACTGGTTTGTGCTGGGTTATGTCAACCCGTATTGTGTTTAGTGTTCTTAGTGCCGTATGTTTTGTTCGCCGAAACAAAAGGCTCCGTTTGCTACACAAATTCTTCTCTCCTGCGCCTGACTCCCTTACAGCCAGTTACGCATACCTAACAGAATTCCACACCCGAGTATGGAGTCAGCAGGAGCAGGTACCTATGGYAGCGGAGTCGAGGAGCGCGTCCAGGAGCACACGGCGTTGATTCACCATCTCGGCGCCGCCATGGACTGCGTCGTCCAGACGATGGACCGCTGGGAGAGACAGAGGGTCCCTCCAGCGCCCCCACCAGGACAACGGGGGTCTCCACTACCCACACCCGGTTCCAGTGGGATTTGTCTCGCACTTCCCAGGGAGTACGATGGTACGCTGCCAGGGTTTCCTGCTGCAGCTGGATTTATATCTGGCGACCGTCCACCCGGCTCCCTCAGGCCGTGAGAAGGTGTCCGCCCTCGTCTCGTGCCTCTCGGGGAAAGCCCTGGAGTGGGCCAACGCTGTGGGGAGAAGGAGATGGGGCGCTGGATCACTTCGAGGATTTCACCCGCAGCTTCCGGGCAGTCTTCGACCACCCGTCCGAGGGTAGAGCGGCGGRTGAACATCTATTCCACCTGAGGCAGGGGACGAGGAGCACGCAGGAGTTCGAAATGGACATTCGGACCCTGGCCGCGGGAATGGACGACAGGGCCCTGATTGACCACTATCGCTGCAATTTGCGCGAGGACGTCCGTCGGGAGTTGGCCTGCAGGGACACCACCCTCACCTTTGACCAGCTGGTGGACCTGTCCATTCGGCTGGATAACCTGCTGGCCACCCGCGGACATCCAGAGCGGGGTCGGTCGGATCCATCCCACAGCACCACCGCTCCGATTCCCATGGAGCTGGGAGGTGCTGCGCTCAGGGAGACCGGAGGAAGTTCCGTCTTGTGCACCATCTGTGGCCGCAGAGGTCACAATGCCGGTCGGTGCCAGGTTGGTTCCTCTGGGGGTCGAGGCAGCAGGCAKGGCACTCTGGCGTCACCCCAGGTGAGCCGGCACCATTCTCACCCAGAGCCCTTTGTTGCACACATGTTTTTTATTTTGTTACTTTTCCTAAGTTTTYCCCGCATTCCCATGCATTCCCAGCATAAGGCGCTCGTCAATTCAGGCTGGGAATTTTATAGACAGAGCATTCGCTCATAGTTTAGGGATCCCCATTGTTCCAGTGGCTGTGCCCTTCCCAGTTCACGCCTTAGACAGTCGACCATTGGGGTCAGGGTTGATTAGGGAGGCCATCGCTCCCCTGGGCGTGGTGACGCAGGGGGGTCACAAGGAGAGAATCAGTCTCTTTCTCATTGACTCTCCTGCGTTTCCCGTGGTGCTAGGCCTACCCTGGTTAGCCTGTCGTGACCCCACTGTTTCATGGCAACGGAGGGCTCTCACGGGGTGGTCGCGGGAGTGCTCGGGGAGGTGTTTAGGGGTTTCCGTTGGTGCTACTACGGTGGAAAGTCCAGACCAGGTCTCCACCGTGCGCATTCCCCCCGAATATGCCGATTTGGCTCTCGCCTTCTCCAAAAAGAAGGCGACTCAATTACCACCCCATCGACGGGGGGATTGTGCAATAAATCTCCTGGTAGACGCCGCTCTTCCCAGGAGTCACGTGTATCCCCTGTCACAGGCGGAGACAGCGGCTATGAAAACATATGTCTCCGAATCCCTGCGTCAGGGGTACATTCGGTCCTCCACTTCACCCGCCTCCTCAAGTTTCTTTTTGTGAAGAAGAAGGAGGGCGGTCTGTGCCCGTCTATTGACTATTGAGGTCTAAACCAGATCACTGTGAGGTACAGTTACCTGCTACCTCTCATAGCCACAGCKATTGAGTTAATGCACGTGGCACGCTACTTCACCAAACTAGATATCAGGAACGCTTACAACCTGGTGCGTATCTGGGAGGGAGACGAGTGGAAGACGCCGTTCAGTACGACCTCAGGGAATTATGAGTACCTCGTCATGCCGTACGGGTTGATGAATGCTCCATCAGTCTTCCAAGCCTTTGCAGACGAGATTTTCAGGGACCTGCACGGGCAGGGTGTAGTGGTGTATATTGATGACATTCTGATATACTCCGCTACACACRCCGAGCATGTGTCTCTGGTGCGCAGGGTGCTTGGTCGACTGTTGGAGCATGACCTGTTCGTCATGTCAGATCTAAAACCATGCCATGAGGTCAAAGGAATTGTACGTAGAGCTCCGAGACAGGATTCTGTCAAAGCACAGATCTGTGGAAGGGTACCAACAAATGTCTGCAGCACTGAAGGTCCCGAAGAACACAGGTGCCTCCATTCTTAAATGGGAAGGGCCTTGGTCACGGTGGTGACCAAGAATCCGATGGTAACTCTGACAGAGCTCCAGAGTTCCTCTGTGGAGATGGGAGAACCTTTCAGAAGGACAAACATTTCTGCAGCACTCCACCAATCAGGCCTTTATGGTAGAGTGGCCAGATGGATCCCACTCCTCAGTAACAGGCACATGACAGCCCACTTGGAGTTTGCCAAAAGGCACTTAAAGGACTCTCAGACCATGAGAAACAAGATTGGTCTAATGAAACTAAGATTGAACTCTTTGGCTTGAATGCCAAACGTCATGTCTGGAGGAAACCTGGCACAATCCCTATGGTGAAGCATGGTGGTGGCTACATCATGCTGTGGGGATGTTTTTCAGCGGCAGGGAATGGTGTGTCCCCCAGGTCAGGGGGCTGAGGGCCTGGAAAGGGCCTGACAGGGCAGCGGATTTGGAACCTACTACTAAGACTGAAGACTGCAAGCCAGGTATGGCGGGAGGCTGTATACCTAGCTGAGCAGGGAACTTATAGCTAAGCACTAGGACAGGCGGCTGGGTGCCTAGTGGGACAGGAGACCCAGGGCCTAGAACTAGGGCAGGAGGTCTGGCGTGTAGCCCTGAAGGAGTTGACTGCTTGCCGACTGAGGCTGGGGGCTGTGGATAAACTGAGGCCAGAGGCTGCTGACTTAGTTGGGCAGTGAACTTATAGCTTGACGGAGCAGTGAACTGAGGGCCGACTAGAGTTGGAGACAGCGAAACTAGAAGGTTGGAAGCCTAGTGCTGATAACTTTGGACCTGACAGAGAAAGTGACTCTGGACCTGCCAGGGAAACTGACTCTGGACCTACCAGGGAGGAAGGGAACTGTATTAGACCTCTGTTTTAGCTGCAGGCTGTGGCTCCAACCTGGGGGGCTTGGGCTCTGGGCAAGGAACAGGGAGGGGCTCCTGAGGGATAACAGGTGATGTCTTTGTGGCTGAAAGTTCCAGGGTAGCAGACAGTCGAACCTTGGGCATCCGCCTCAACTAGCAGGGGCTCCTCAAAGGGAGTAGAGGACTACTCTGAAACGGCAGACAGAACAGTTCCCATGGCAGCGACTGACTGTGGCTCCACGACTGGAGAGGGAGTCTCCTTGAGGTGTCTCTGACTTGAGGTGCGCGGGGTGGAGCCGTGGAGTACGTCCAAGTGCCCTGATTGGTTGGAAATGAGATAGGTTACAGATCTGAAGGCCAGTCAGGTTCAGAGGGTCTGCCTTTTTTTTTTTACAGCTGCTCTGAACGACCAGTTGAAAAATGGGGAGGGGTTGGGTTGTGGGTTCAAAATGCACCACTGCTCTTGAAAATACACCACTCATTGCTTCAAGCTACAACCCGCCACACCCATCAAACAGAGGTTCCTCAAAGTTTGTTTAAGAACGCTGAATGATGCTTTTGGGAAACGTGTCATTCAGTACAACCCGTTATGCAACATAGCAAACGTTCAATCGAACTGAACAAACTCCAGAACTGACTTTCTCATAGTTGTTCTACAAAAAATGACCAAGCGTGGTTACTTTCTGAACTGATAGTTAGACCAACAGTTTACAGTAATACAGAAATTATTGGTATTTCAGTTGCGGTTGGGATATACTGACCAATTATCAGGAAAGTTTGGGATGTATTTTYCCTTAAAAATTCACCAGAAACAACTATTTCACAGTTATTTCTTTWAAAAAAAATGCCCCTGGACCCCCTAGACAGGTGCTGACCCTGAAACCCATTGACCCGGACCCACCCAATATGACAAAGTTACACCCTTGAGTATAGCTGAGATGATGAGATTATTATGTACAACAGTGTGACATTATTTTTATTTGTCAAACGGCAGCCAATCATAGATCATCATGTCACCAACATAAGACTCTCAATATTTATTGAAAAGAGCATCAATCTCATCACCGTGTACTTTCACCATCCTGTGAAGTTAACCATAACTTATTTAATATGTAATAAACTGCATGCTTTCCATGATGTCATTACATTTTTTATCCAACATGTACTTCACTCACATAAAAAGGTTGGATGGAAACCTGGTTAATGTCAAGCCATTTTAAGGATGCTGAAATTAWATTTTGGACGATCGTGTGCATGCTTACAGGAGACTTTTGAAGTAGTCTAATCAGACTAAAGCATTGTGACTGGTTGTGTTTATGCCACATATAAAAGGCAATACATGTTGAATTAAACATTCAAATCACATGGCTTTTGCGCCATTATTCAAATGACATTTTCACTGCAGCTTAGAGTAGAATGTTGTCCTCACTTGAAAACAATAATGCAATTATTCATTGCATTGTGGTGTTGTAGGCTAGTCTAGGTAGGATAATTGTATTGTCCCTAAACAAGATCAATAGGGAGCTTTTTAAGCTGGATGTCTTCACTGTTCTTTCATGCGCAATGATGCACCTGACCTCTCTGCTGCCTATCAGCTATTCCTATTTGTTCTTGTGGCTTCATATAGAAAATTGATGCAGCTTAGAATAATTGTATGTGAGGTATGATTGTTAGTTAGCCTATTGCAGATCTGGACAAACGATCCACTACCACTATTGCCACCCCCCCACCACACACAAACACACAGTAAATTTCGGAATGTCCCTTACATTTCAGACATATCTGCTTCCACAAATTATATGACTGGTGTTCTCGTTTCATTTCCTTCCTTACTTACTCTTCGTTCCTGAGAACAAACCCTACAATCTACTTTCACAGCTGATCCTGGATGGAACCATTTTGGATGTGAGGGGAATTATTTATCAAAACGTTACACATGATCGCGTTTAGAGGAAAAATAGACTAGCATAAGGAAATCTTGAACATGACTATGTTATTTTGATAACAGTAATGCAATACATGTTAACAACATACGTGTGTATTCATTAGAAATAACGAAACATGTTTCGTTGTTTCCCTATGGCTAGACCATTCCAAAGCCAGCTGTTCATAACTAAGACCAAATAATATTTAGCGACGATAGCTGTCTAGAGGACCACATCTATTTGAATTCGATTAATTTCTGCGGACTTGTGGAGAAGTAAATCGGTCTACAGAGATATATGTAACTTTGTACTTCTGACAGATGGAACAGTTGACTGTAAGTAGCCTAGCATACTACAGCAAAGGTAGACATGAATGAGCAATGTCCCTGTAGCCTACTGTTAGGGTGGTTTTATTTTTGTTGCGGCTCTTATTCCACTCAATGCGACTGATGCACTCTTCCTGTGTTCTAAACAGTGGCATCCTATGTTATACATGTGTAGGACTCGTAAAAATGGAWTAGCGTTAATATGCTGCAACATATTTAGTGGTCAAACGTTTAACCTATTTTCTGTCAGAATCGCGGGACTGCGCGTTGACAGATGACGGGTGCGCGCTTCAACATAGGAAAATGTGACACACCGTCCATGCAGGAGGTAAGACAGCTGTTCGTTTAAAATACTGCATTTTCGTATCTTGAGTGATAGGGACAGTGTCAGGGTGATATTTTTTGCCAAATTTTGTTTTAAAGGGCTTGAAGGACATACAGCTAGATGTGGGCCTATGTATGAGAATAACATTCAGCTTATTGTGAAAATATCCATCCGACAGCTGTCAAGTACAGAGGTTGCTATTCTCTTATTTCTTGGAAATATCTAGGCACCCCTCTCTTTCTTCCTCTTTTTTTCACCATTTTAGAGTTCAATGGAACATTCTAGAATGCACTGAACAATTCCTTAGAGATATTTATTTATCTCTCTCATGTGGAAAGGCTGCTGCTCCAGAGAGTGTGTGTGAGAGACACAGTGAAATGACTGATTATTACTATTTTAGGGATCTGGGGCACAGGAGGTTGGCTGTGGATATTAGAGAGTCTTTCCTCTGCTCGCTCTGTGCTCATACAATGGAAACAGCAACCCAATTTTTTTCCTGATAGTTGTTTTAACAGTCCCGATAGTTGTTCAGAAAGTACGTGAACAATCATAATATACATACATGATAATAAGTAGTGGTTCTTGATTGAATGACTCCCAAACTGTATGTAGCAGATCATCCCTTCTTTTCTCTACCAGCTATAAATACATTTTATGGAAGCTATATGGTCTTGGTAAGGCATATGTCTTACTGCAGTGATAATTCTGCTGCTCTATAACATTTGTTATTATGAGATGATGTGAACTCTGACCTCTTGCGGTTTGTGTATTGATGATGAGGAAGCTAACCGTTCTAAACTGCTAACCCTTCCTTCTGCCTCTGACCAGGTCCAAGCACCACCATGCCTCAGGTACACAGCTTTGTTATACGTTGTTGTATTCTACATTATACTTCATAATATAAAGATACCCATAGAAATAGAATGTATTTCTATGGATACTCCATGTCGAGTTGCTAGGTTACTGACATAATGGGGGCTATTGTACAATATGAGAACTGATAGTCATCTGTCTTTCCCCCTCTCTTTATCTTTCTCTCTCTGGCCTCCTGCCCTTCTCTCTTTGTCTTTCCCCCACCCCCTCTCCAGCCAGGTAGCAGTGGGATGGAGCCTTTCTTCGGTGAGGCGTATGGGACCCATGGGTTATCTGTAACTTCAGAGACATTCACCATCTCTCCTACAGGGGGCAGCATAGAGTCAGATCAGGTAGGTGCAGGGGAAACATTTTATTTTGGCCACAGAGTCCTCTTGTTGTGTGACCCACATCTGAATCAGTCCCAAAATTACAGCAACCTTTGGAAGTGAATACCAGATACTTATAAACAATTGCAAGTGTCTTCAATTACATTTAACCTCTTCCTGACCAAGTCTGTAATACCCACATGTTTCAAGCAGACCACCATAGTCCCCGTGCCCAAGAACACCAAGGTAACCCGGCTAAATGACTGTCGCCCATAGCACTCACGTCTGTAGCCATGAAATGCTTTGAAAGGCTGGTCATGGCTCACATCAACACCATCGACCCAGACACCCTGGACACACTCCAATTCACACACCGCCCCAACAGATCCACAGATGACGCAATGTCTATTGCACTCCACACTGCCCTTTCCCACCTGGATGAAAGGAATAGCTATGTGAGAATACTGTTCATTGACTACAGCTCAGTGTTCAACACCATAGTGCCCCCCAAGCTCATCATTAAACTAAGGACCCTAGGATTAAACAACTGCCTCTGCAGTTGGGTACTTCACTTTCTGAAGGGCCGCCCCCAGGTGGTGAGGGTAGGCAACAACACATCCGCCAAGCTTACCCTCAACAAGGTGGCCTCTCAGGGGTGCGTGCTTAGCCCCATCCTATACTCCCTGTTCACCAACGACTGCGTGACCGCACACGACTCCAACACCATCATCAAGTTTGCTGGCGATACGACAGTGGTAGGCCTGATCACCGGTGACGATGAAACAGCCTATAGGGAGTAGGTCAGAGACCTGTCAGCGTGGTGCCAGGATAACAACCTCTTCCTCAAGGTCAGCAAGACAAAGGAGCTGATTGTGGACTACAGGAAACGGAGGCCCGAGAACGCCCCCATTCACATCGCTGTAGTGGAGACGGTCAAGAGCTTCAAGTTCCTCTGTGTCCACATCACTAAGGACCTATCATGGTCCAAACACACCAACACAGTTTTGAAGAGGGCATTACAACACCTCTTCCCCCTCAGGAGGTTGGAAAGATTTGTCATGGGCCCTCAGATCCTCAAAGTTCTACAGMTGCACCATTGAGAGCATCTTGACTAGCATATGACAAATAAAAGCGTGTAGCGCGTAAMTATCGTCTGTCCTCGGTTGCAACACTCACTACCGAGTTCCAAACTGCCTCTGGAAGCAACATCAGCAAAATAACTGTTCGTCGGAAGCTTCATGAAATWGATTTTTATTTGGCCGAGCAGCCGCACACAAGCCTTAGATCACCATGTGCAATGCCAAGTGTCGCCTGTAGTGGTGTAAAGCTCGCCGCCGTTGGATTCTGGAGCAGTGGAAACATGTTCTCTGGACTGATTAAATAATGGTCTGGGTCTGTTTTTCATGGTTCGGACTAGGCTCCTTAGTTCCAGTAAAAGGAAATCTTAATGCTACAGCATACAATGACATTATAGACGATTTTGTGCTTCCAACTTTGTGGCAACATTTTGGGGAAGGCCCTCTCCTATTTCAGCATGACAATGCCCGTGCAAAAAGCAAGGTCCATACAGAAATGGTTTGTCGAGATCGGTGTGGAAGAACTTGACCGGCCTGCACAGAGCCCTGAACTCAACCCCATCGAACACCTTTGGGATGAATTGGAACACCGACCTGGAGCCAGGACTAATCGCCCAACATCAGTGCCTGACTTCACTAATGCTCTTGTGGCTGAATAGAAGCAAGTCCCCATAGCAATGTTCTAACATCTAGTGGAAAACCTTCCCAGAAGGGTGGAGGTTGTTATAGCAGGAAAAGGGGATCAACTCCATGTYAACGCCCATGATTTTGGAATGAGATGTTCGACGAGCAGGTGTCCACATACTTTTGGTCATATAGTGTGTGTTTTGTCTCTGTGCTGTAGTGTGTGGTGGTGATGTTGGGGCCCCCAGCCCTGTCCCTTTGTCGAGGCCAGCAGCGTGGATGTGAGCTACTCAGTGATCTCTTAGAAGACTCGACCACTGATGACACACACACCTCCGAGCGTCGCTGGGACGTCTCGGCCCTGGATGACATTACACGCTATACCAAAGGCAGCCCCGAGAGGACGCCACCGAGCTGCGAGCGCTCTTCCATCTTACCTGAGGTAGGGGTTACTTATAACCGCAGATTACCCAGATTAACATCATCACTGACCTTAACCATTAGATCCCTGGAAGTCACTCCTTAGGAACTCTGTATTTGGGGAATGTAAATATAAGTCACCCTGGTTTAAGGCTCGCACACATCGCACCGGTTGTGGCTCTAGCGGTTGTCTGCCGAATGTTAAGCGTGCTGTGTTTTAGGGACCACCTGGTGTAGATGTCTGAGTGCCACATTTTTTTACGCGATTCTACATGTAAAATCGGTGCGCTCTCGGTTCGAAAATTACGTTCAGAGATGCTAAGTACTCCCGGTCAGCAAACGCTATTGTTGTGTCTGAGCCCTTAGAGCTAACCTCTACCTACTCTGTTTTGCTCTCAACAGGGAAGCAGAGAAGAACCATGGTTGTCCCAGAGACCAGGGGGCAGGCAGCTGAGCAACCCTACAGACCTCACACCCTGTGTGGGGTTAATGACTGGACACCTCCCCTTGGCTGGGAGAGATCCAGGGCCCTGGAACCAAGAGGCTGGAGGGCGGGAAAGTGAAGCTAGGAAAGGGCTGCATCAGGTGGTTCAGGAGGAGAGGGTATCACTTCCTGTGGATCTGGAGGGCCACAGTGAAGAACATAACTACTCTCTACAGAGTGAGCTAGACACTGAGTCTAGTCAAGGAACAGACTGTGATATTRGAGAGGAGGAGAAAGAGGAAGAAGATGAGAAAGAGGAGGGGAGAGAAGCCATGGAGGAAGTGAAGGAAAAGGAGGAGCTTCAGCACCACGTGAGACCAAAGAAACGCTGGTGTTACTGGGAATGTAGCCTCTACAGTGAGGCAGACCTGGGGAGAGATGGAGAGAGAGATAGCAGGAGAGCCAAAGGGAGAGATGAGGGAAAGGATGAAGAGAAAGATGGAGGGGACATCATCTGGGGCCCTAGCACCCTACCCAGCACCATGTGCCTGATAGAGGGGACCTCCACCAATGGTGAGACCCCAAGGCCCACAAATGTACAATGGAATGAAAGATGTAAAACATTTTCCATTAAATTGAGAACATATATGTCCATTTCAACAACCACAGTGTTGGAGACCCAACACTCTGGCAGGGTTAATTTATCAACACTCATTCGGTGGGTCACATATACACACTAGGAAATTCAGATGTAAAATGTACTGTCAGTTGCGTATTGAGTGGTTGGTGAAGCATACAATTACATTTAGTAATTTAGCAGATGCTCTTATCCAGAGTGACTTACAGACAAAAACCCTGTGTGTTCCCTAGGTAAGCAAGGCCAGAGGAAAGCCCGTCGTACAGACGCCAGTGACCTAACCCCTAGCCCTGTGAAGCTACAGAGCCTGGGGGAGCAGCTCCACACACTCAGCTCTGCTCTGGAGGGCATGACTCCTGTCAGTGACCTGCCTGTTACTGCCAGGGCACCAACACGAAAGGAGAGGAACAAACTGGCCTCCAGGTACACATACACACTGGGACACATGCACACGCACACACACGCAGGCACACTGACTTACCTGTCTAACTATAGAGACCTAATTTTCTGGTGGCTTTTCCACACAGCACTTTCAGACGTCCATTTGATTTGCACAGCAGGGTGTGTCTAGCTACAGTAAGTGAGGGCGAGTGTAGTGGAGCATAAGTCCTGGCGATAGGTTTGTAAACTGTCCTCTCTCTCTTTCTCTCTCTGAAGAGCGTGTCGACTGAAAAAGAAAGCCCAGCATGAGGCCAACAAAATCAAACTGTGGGGGCTGAACCAAGAGTATGGTGAGTCATTTCTGCCTATCATAATCAGCAACCCACCTAAAGCTGTTGTTATGGGGTCTAGTGGTGACCCAGGGTGTAAAGACAAAATGTGTTTCTAGCCAGGACACTGTTTCAAGTAGTTGAAACGTTGCTAATTAACCATTGGATTGCTAGACGTTCGCGTTAAGTAACCATACCAAACGTAACATATCATACTAATTTGAGTGTCCCGGATTTACATTTACTGTGTTACGTCATTTTTAGCTCCTTCAGTCAATCTTTCATGTCTCTGATGGTGTAATTCCTTCAGATGGCCTGCTGGGGGCAGTGCTGCAGATAAAGGAGCTGATCCGCCAGAGAGTGGAGAGCAGAGAGGAAGACACAGAGCGAGGCGCTCTGAGAGAGAGACTGGAGGACATTCTGAAGGAATCAGCTGGTGAGTATGTAGATTGTTTGGACTTTCATGGGACCCTGTTAGTGTGAGTGTATGTTAATTGTGTGGATGTTTATGTGCTTCCGTGTTTGTGTGTGTGTGCAGGGCCACGTGTAGCAGGTCAAGGCAAAGTGTTTGTGGAGAGGATCTTGAAGAACCATGCCGGGGGACAGAGCACCAGAGAGACTCAGGGAGAAGGAGGGTCATCGAACCCTAGCCTCTAACCTCTTCTCCCCACCAGAGTCACTACCCTGCCTGCTTCTCGCTTCACTTCGCACTTTCTGACATGGAGAGAAGGTAGGACAGATAGACGGACACACACACAAACTCTTAGGTAGATAGGATCTGGGTGAACTGTCTTGTTAGGCTTGCACTGTGTCTTGGTCTCTAGCTGCTACAGTATAGTTGATGAGTGTCTCAGAACGGTAACATATGGTGTGTGTGTTTGTGTATAAGGGAGTGTGCATGATTCCAGTGTATTTATTGAATTATGTACTGTAGTATACCCCATTGTGCCTAAAGGAAGACACTGTGTGCTGCTAGCTAGTTGTAGTTATACACTCTGTATTGTCGGAGAACAGGGAGAGGAGTGACAGTGAATATGGTGCTTATAACAGTGGACATGATGAGTAAGCTGTTTAGCTTGACATCCATTTAGAATTCTACTGTAAACCAAAAGGGCATGGATAAACAGACAGACGAGGGACGACTTTGGCATCATGTGAATGTTGCACAATGGTTCTCAAAGATGCTGCTTGCATGGTCGTTTTATATGTCTCTGCTATCCTTTAAGGTAAATGCTATTTTTTGTCTATCTCTACAGATCCTCTTTAAAACTGATATCATAATGTACTGTACTGCTCTACAGATGAACCTGTGTAGAAAGGATAATAATAACCTTGAACCAGGAATGAGCAACTCCGGTCCTCAGGAAGGCAATGTGTTTACTGGTTTGTTTTTTCCTGCAAATCAGTGACTGACTTCTTCCTGGGAAACCTGGGCCCATGTTCACAAAGAGTCTCAGAGTAGGAGTTGATTTAAAGGCTATCTTTTTCCTTTTAGATCATAATGAATAGGATTCCATGGACAGGGGGGGACCTGATCCTAAATCTGCTCTCCTACTCTGAGACACTTTTTGAACATGGACCCGGGCGTGTGTTCTCTCAGCAATGAGCGATATTAATTGATCAATTAAGTGCCACAGGAAGATAAGACGACCAGCGGACACTGCTGCACCCCTGAGTACCAGAGTTGTCCATCCCTGTCCTAAACCCACAGTACTGTAACTGTTAGATTCATAGATTTGGATCTCTCTATCTAGGTCTATGGTACTTTGTGTAGCCTGTGCCTTTGAATGCTCTTTGAGAGTAAATACTAACATGCACACCACCACATCTCTCTTTGCCTCTCTTTGTGCTACTAATATTTCTATACAATATTGAAAACACMACTTCATCAGTGGTAAAATAAATAAATTATAACCTCCCCTACAAACCTGAACGTTTACTATTCTATCTTTTGAATTGTAAAATGGAAATGAGTACATCTTTCCTGCTGTGATTTCTGAGAGGTAAAGTATAGTGTACCCATTGGATGTGTAGTCTCTATAATCCCAGGGCCCATTTTCATAAAGCGTAATCTTAATTAATAAGATTAGGACAGGGAGGACCTGATCCTAGACCAGCACTCCTACTCTGAGATACTTTATGGATATGGACCTAGAGCTTTCCTGAACTCATAGTCCTGTCATTGCACTTAATGTACTTGAACGTAGGAGCACAGTGAGAAATACAAGGTCCTGCTATAGCTTTACTAACACTGCAGTAGTCATGAACTGCCCTGCCACAGATCTTGGCAATAATCCTCAATTGGATGGACGCTTGATCATATCCTCAATTAATCTCAAACAATAATTCCAAATAATAATGGATCATTTTATAACTGCCCACAAAAGTATTATGTCTTAACATGCATGCATAAACACACATGAAAAGAAGTGACATATATGTTAACATGTCACAGCACAGGAACCATATAAAGGATCATAACAAAATATTGAGAATTTTGCACATTTATTGATTTTCAAAGAAGTACTGTATATTGTGATCAAGGGAAAATATTGACCAGGAATGGATTTGTCTGGGAAAATGACCATGTATGGAGTCATAGGCCCTAACAGACCCGAGGCAGTCGTTTCAGAAAGCTGTGTATTGTCCAGTTATCTGCTAGGATAGTTAATCCCAGTCTTATTCAAGCTTTAGCCTATTCATCTGAGCTTGCAGTAGTTCGTATGTAATAAGCCATTTTGTTATATGTTATAACCCCTTTATGAACCATTTATTAGCTCTGACTGTGCATGAAAAAGAAACAAACTAAAGATAGTGCTGTACAAATAGAACACATTATTGTTTTGTTCAGTCTGTGTAAATGCATATTTTACTATGTTGAAGCTGCTGCTACAGTATGTCAATAAAAATCTATATTCTTAAAATACCAAGTGTTTTATGAGTTGATTATATTTTGTTTGCGCATTTCATACTATTTATACTGAATTGGAAAAAACTATGGGCTATGACCATATTCAACTGGGACAACAATGTAAAATATATCTGGAGTCGGGTCTGTATGCTGTATCATGTGAACTGTAAATGAGATATTATTTTGCACGCTCAGCAAAACCACACACACACACACACACACACACATAAAGGTACAACGGGTTCTCGTAGACATCGACTAGGTCATCAGTGAAGATGGAGAAAACAAGTGGACCGAGAATTTAAAGTCTGTCTGCAGGAATGCTGGAAATAAGGAATCTCTAGAATTTCCAGTTTGCAGGAAAAGTACCTTATTATAGGAATTACCTCTCCCCAACACGGCTCTGAATAACCAGTGTGAGGCCTTCTTACAGGAGAGGAGTCTGAGAGCTTCAGCACGGTCCAAGGTGCTCAGCAGTCTGCACGGCGAGAAACTTAAGCTCTTCTGTCTGGAGGACAAACAGCCCATCTGTTGGGTGTGTCAAGGGTAAAAGAAACATCTCATGACTGTATGTCTGTAGATGAGGCTGCGCAGGGGCAGCGGGTAAGATAGGCATTGAGAAAAACAGAACTGGGAATATCTCTCACTCTGTTTTGAACCAATACATTATAAACAAACACTGGGGGATGTTTCCCAGACACAGAATAATCCTAATCCTGGACTAAAAAGCATTTTCAATGGACATTCCCCATAGAGAACAATACTAATGGCATCTTTTTGTAGGCACTAACAGAGACTAACTCCGCCATGGCTCATTGGGCAAAGCCTATGGTGGAATTAATGTTGGAGTGGTTTTGGATGAAAGACAAAAATAGGGTCTGTGGTAAACACAGGTTTACAAGATCTTATACGTTTTGTTCTATGAGATAATCTTCATTAGCTAATGTCACTTTTTGTGCATTTTTTGCCGTACATCCCAAAATTCCATTCTTGTCGCAAGTAACTTCCCCCATAGCAAAGCCCAACGAACCAGAGGTAGAAAATACTAATGCATTTCCGTTTTATAGGACTACAAGCTGGCGAGCTCTATTGAGCTTGTTTCTTAGTCCAGGACTAGCCTTAATCAGTGTCTGGGAAACGGCACCTTGAAGTACATTTGTTGTCTGAATGAGTCTGGTAGGTTTAAAATTAGATTTTGCTACATTAATTTCCGTTACTTGTTTTGAAATGGGAAATATAATTATTGACATAATAGCTATGTTGTGTCGCAAAAGCAATAGGATTTTACCTGCTACACTGGAAGCAACATTTTTGGCCAGTGCAAGGTTTTATTTAAATGAATAGGAGTCTCTGCATAATGTATAGCGTAGCAAGCCAGTGAGTGTGAACCTGGGTGCTTCTGACACTGAGATTTGCAGAAAGGAGTTCAAACAATACTCTCCTGTAAAGTGGAGAGATTGTCACCTCAGTGACGTTCTGACTCATTTCAGGAGGATACCCAGACTGCCCTGTAGCTCTTACAGGAGAAGCTGAAGGTCTTCAATGAAGTTAAACAAACCTGTGATCAAACAGAAGAGCATATTATTAAGGTACAGTGTCTTCGTAAAGTATTCAGACCCCTTGCCTTTTTCCACATTTTGTTACGTTACTGCTTTATTCTAAAGTTGATTAAATAAAAATAAAAAAATGTCCTCAGCAATCTACACACAATACCCCATAATGACAAAGTGAAAACAGGTTTTTAGACGTTTTTGAGACTCGAAATTGAGCCCAGGTGCATCATGTTTCCATTGATCATCATTGAGATGTTTCTACAACTTGACTGAAGTCCACCTGTGGTAAATTCAATTGATTGGACATGATTTGGAAAGGCACACATCTGTCTATATAAGGTCCCACAGTTGACAGTGCATGTCAGAGCAAAACCAAGCCATGAAGTCGAAGGAATTGTCCGCAGAGCTCCGAGACAGGATTGTGTCGAGGCACAGATCTGGGGAAGGGTACCAAAATATTTCTGCAGCATTGAAGGTCCCCAATAACAAAGTGGCCTCCATCATTCTTAAATGGAAGAACCACCAAGACTCTTCCTAGAGCTGGCCGCCCGTCCAAACTGAGCAATCGCGGGAGAAGGGCCTTGGTCAGGGAGGTGACCAAGAACCCTATCGTCACTCTGACAGAGCTCTACAGTTCCTCTGTGGAGATGGGAGAAGCTTCCAGAAGGACAWCCATCTCTGCAGCACTTCACCAATCAGGCCTTTATGGTAGAGTGGCCAGACGGAAGCTACTCCTCASTAAATGCACATGACAGCCCACTTGGAGTTTGCCAAAAGGCACCTAAAGACTCTTAGACCATGAGAAACAAGATTCTCTGGTCTGATGAAACCAAGATTGAACTCTTTGGCTTGAATGAAGTGTCACGTCTGGAGGAAACCTGGCACCATCCCTACGGTGAAGCATGGTGGTGGTGGCATCATGTTGTGGGGATCTTTTTCAGTGGCAGGGACTGCGAGACCAGTCAGGATCGAGGCAAAGATGTACGGAGCAAAGTACAGAGAGATCCTCGATGAAATCCTGCTCCTCAGCCTGGGACGAAGGTTCACCTTCCAACAGGACAACGACCCTAAGCACATAGCAAAGACAACGCATGAGTGGCTACGGGACAAGTCTCTGAATGTCCTTTTGTGGCCCAGCCAGACCGAGGAGTTGAAGCTGATCAAACATCTCTGGAGAGACCTGAAAATAGCTGTGTAGCGAAGCTCCCCATCCAACATGACAGCGCTTGAGAGGATCTGCAGAGAAGAATGTGAGAAACTTCCCAAATACAAAATACCAAATACTAAAAACCTGTTTTGCTTGTCATTATGGGGTAATGTGTGTAGATTGCTGAGTAAAAAAAAACAATTTAATACATTTTAGAATAAGGCTGTAACCTAACAAAAGGTGGAATAAGTCAAGCAGTCTGAATACTTTCMGAAGGCACTGTAAGTATTGCGTAAGTTATCAAGGTGCTGTGTTCAGTAATGTGATATTCCCTGTCCAGTATAAGATAATGTTGCTTTAACAACAGTGTTGTAATGYGTGTATCTGGGAGGCGAAGTCAAGTGCAGGAGAGCGGAGTATAATGAACAGGCGCACTTTAATACCGGTTACCAAATGACAGCACATAACACATACAAGTGCCAAAAACACAGTCTAAAACAAAAGTGCAACGCCTGACAAATAATCCACGTAACAAATAACAATCACTCACAAATACAACATGGGGRACAGAGGGTTAAATAATAAACAAGTGATTGGTGAGTGAAGCCAGGTGTGATAAGACAAAGACAGAACAAATGGAAAATGAAAAGTGGATCGGCGGTGGCTTGAAAGCCGGTGACRTCGACCGCCGAACACCGCCCGAACAAGGAGAGGGACCGACTTCGGCGGAAGTCGTGACTGTACCCCCCCCTTGACGCGCAGCTCCAGCAACGCACCGACACCGACCCGGAGGACGAGGCTCAGGGCGATCCGGATGGAGACGGTGGAAATCCCGCAGCCATGAAGGGTCCAGGACGTCCTCCACCGGCACCCAGCATCTCTCCTCCGGACCGTACCCCTCCCACTCCACGAGGTACTGAAGGCCCCTCGCCCGACGCCTCGAGTCCAGGATGGCTCGAACAGCATACGCCGGGTCCCCCTCGATGTCCAGAGGGGGAGGAGGATCCTCCCGCACCTCAGCTTCCTGGAGTGGACCAGCCACCACCGGCCTGAGGAGAGACACATGGAACGAGGGATTAATGCGATAATCTGGGGGAAGATGTAATCTATAGCATACCTCGTTCAGTCTCCTCAGGACTTTAAATGGCCCCACAAACCGTGGACCCAGCTTCCAGCAGGGCAGGCGGAGAAGCAGGTTTCGGGTCGAGAGCCTCGCTGCGGTGATGGTCGGCGCTCGCTTTTTGCCGCCTCACGGCCCGTTGTAGGTGCACATGGGCGGTGTCCCAGGTCTCCTCCGAGCGCTTGAACCATTCGTCCACCGCAGGAGCCTCGATCTGGCTCTGATGCCATGGTGCCAGAACCGGCTGATACCCCAGTACGCACTGGAAAGGAGAGAGGTTAGTGGAGGAGTGGCGGAGTGAGTTTTGGGCCATCTCTGCCCAGGGGATGAACGTCGCCCACTCCCCCGGCCGGTCCTGGCAATATGACCGCAGAAACCTACCCACATCCTGATTTACTCTCTCCACCTGCCCGTTAGTCTCGGGGTGAAAACCTGGGGTAAGGCTGACCGAGAGACGTGAACTGGGGACCCCGATCAGAGACTATGTCCTCAGGCACCCCGTAGTGCCAGAAGACGTGAGTGAACAGGGCCCCCGCAGTCTGTAGGGCCGTAGGGAGACCGGGCAAAGGGAGGAGACGGCAGGACTTAGAAAACCGATCCACAACGACCATGATCGTGGTGTTTCCCTGTGAGGGAGGAAGATCCGTCAGGAAGTCCACCGACAGGTGCGACCACAGCCGTTGTGGAATGGGTAGGGGTTGTAATTTCCCTCTGGGCAGGTGCCTGGGAGCCATGCACTGGGCGCACACCGAGTAGGAGGAAACATAAACCCTCACGTCCTTGGCCAAGGTGGGCCACCAGTACTTCCCACTAAGGCAACGCACCATCTGACCGATGCCAGGATGACCAGAGGGGGGTGACATATGGGCCCAATAGATCAGACGGTCGGGGACAGCAGACGGAACGTACAGGCGCCCAACTGGACACTGGGGGGGAGTGGGCTCTGTGCGTAACGCCCGCTCGATGTCCGCGTCCAGCTCCCACACCACTGGTGCCACCAGGCAAGAGGCCGGAAGTATGTGAGTGTGATCCATGGACCGCTCCTCTGTGTCATACATCCTGGACAGTGCATCTGCCTTAGCGTTCTGGGAACCAGGTCTGTAGGATAGAGTGAAAACAAAACGGGTAAAGAACATAGCCCACCTTGCCTGGCGAGGGTTCAGTCTCCTCGCCGCCCGGATGTACTCCAGATTGCGGTGGTCAGTCCAGATGAGAAAATGGTGTTTAGCCCCCTCAAGCCAATGTCTCCACGCCTTCAGAGCCTTGACAACAGCCAACAGCTCCCGGTCCCCCACATCATAGTTTCACTCCGCCGGGCTAAGCTTCTTCGAAAAGAAAGCACAGGGGCGGAGCTTTGGTGGCGTGCCCGAGTACTGAGAGAGCACGGCTCCTATCCCAGCCTCGGACGCGTCCACCTCCACTATGAACGCCAAAGAGGGATCCGGATGAGCCAGCACGGGAGCCGAGGTAAACAGAGCCTTCAGGTGACCAAAAGCCCTGTCCGCCTCAGCCGACCACTGCAGCCGCACCGGTCCTCCCTTCAGCAGTGAGGTAATGGGAGCTGCTATCTGACCAAAACCCAGGATAAACCTCCGGTAGTAGTTGGTAAACCCCAGAAACCGCTGCACTTCCTTTACCGTGGTGGGAGTCAGCCAATTACGCACGGCTGAAATGCGGTCACTCTCCATCTCCACCCCTGACGTGGAAATGCAGTACCCTAAGAAGGAGACGGACTGTTGGAAGAACAGACATTTCTCAGCCTTGACGTACAGGTCATGCTCCAACAGTCGACCAAGCACCCTGCACACCAGGGACACATGCTCGGCGCGTGTAGCGAAGTATATCAGAATGTCGTCGATATACACCACTACACCCTGCCCGTGCAGGTCCCGGAAAATCTTGTCAACAAAGGCCTGGAAGACTGATGGAGCATTCATCAACCCGTACGGCATGACGAGGTACTCATAGTGCCCTGAGGTGGTACTAAATGCCGTCTTCCACTCGTCACCCTCCTGGACACGTACCAGGTTGTAAGCGCTCCTGAGATCCAATTTTGTGAAGAACCGCGCCCTGTGCATTGACTCGATCGCACTGGCGATGAGAGGCAGCGGGTAGCTGTACCTCACAGTGATCTGATTGATCCCTCGATAGTCAATACACGGGTGCAGAGCCCCATCCTTCTTCTTCACAAAAAATAAACTCGAGGAGGCAGGTGAAGTGGAGGGCTGAATGTATCCCTGCCCCAGGGATTCGGAGACATATGTTTCCATAGCCACCGTCTCCGCCTGTGACAGAGGATACACGTGACTCCTGGGACTGATTCTCTCCTTATCACCCTACTGCGTAACCATGTCAAGTGGAGCGGTGGCCTCCCTAATCAGCCCTGACCCTAATGGTCGACTATCTAGTAGAGGTCGACCGATTATGATTTTTCAATGCCGATACTGATACCGATTATTGGAGGACAAAAAAAGCCGATACCGATTAAATCGGCCGATTTATTTAAAAAATATATTTTTTTAAAATATATATATATATATATATCATACACACACACACACATTTTTGTAATAATGACAATTGCAACAATACTGAATGAACAATGAACACTTTTATTTAACTTAATATAATACATTAAATACACACACGCACACAGCTCTGAAGTGGACAATGATACTGAAGAGTCTGCTTAGGAGACAAATACTCTCAACTGTTTGAATAAAAATAGAGTTTAAGTTACCTGTGATGAATGTTGAAAACAAAAACTTTAATTTTATATGCAGGAAATCCTATTTTAATAATGGGCATGGTAAGAATTGACAACCAAAGTGCGAGTCATAATTCCCATGACACCTAGCAAAATCTGAAAAGCGGTTTCCTTCATTTATTCCATAGGATTCACTTAAAATAAGGTCTGTGTTTTGTGTAGGCTTACATCACCGTGCCAATTTTATAACTGTGTAGATATCCATAGGACAAGGTAACTCTGATCAATTATTGGCTAAATATAAGCGAAGATAAAAAAAATTGTAGAGTGGATTTATGAAAATATGTTGACAAACGTTACCTTATCCTAGTGAGATTTACACGGGTATTCAAAACGTCGAGGCGGTTTAAGCCTGCACGAAACACAGACCTTATTTGAAGTAGATCAAGACATTCTCTATGGAAGACATGAACGGTAAAAATAACGAAGGAACCCCTTTCAAATTCAGCCGCAAGTTATTACGGAATTATAACGCGTCGACTATTTCTCTCTAAACCCATATACTTTGACTCATCCGGAAACTATCACTTCTGAAAACAAAACGTTTATTCCGTTCCGTATTTTATCTAACGGGTGGCATCCATGAGTCTAAATATTCCTGTTACATTGCACAACCTTCAATGTTGTGTCATAATTACGTAAAGTTCTGGCAAATTCGTTCGCAAAGCGCAGGCGGCCCAAACTGTTGCATATACCCTGACTCTGCGTGCAAAGAACGCAAGAGAAATGACACAATTTTCACCTGGTTAATATTGCCTGCTAACCTGGATTTTTTAGCTAAATATGCAGGTTTAAAATATATACTTGTGTATGATTTTAAGAAAGGCATTGATGTTTATGGTTAAGTACACATTGAGCAATGACAGTCATTGATTGATTGTTTTTTATAAGATAAGTTTAATGCTAGCTAGCAACTTACCTTAGCTTACTGCATTCGCTAACAGGCAGGCTCCTCGTGGAGTGCAATGTAATCAATGCAAGATTGGATCCCCCGAGCTGACAAGGTTAAAAATCTGTCGTTCTGCCTCGTTCCTAGGCCGTCATTGAAAATAAGAATGTGTTCTTAACTGACTTTTTTTACATCGGCTGCCCAAAAATACCGATTTCCGATTGTTATGACAACTTGAAATCGCCCCGATTAATCGGCCATTCCGATAATCGGTCGACGTCTACTATCTAGTGCATGCACAGGAAGGGCATGTCCACAGGAACAAGGGTAATCTATAAACTATGAGCAAATGAACGGTCAAAAATTCCAGCCTGCGCTTAATCTACTAGCGCCTTATGCTGGGAATGCGGGGAAAAACTCAGGAAATGAAATAAACACATACATTTCATTTTATTTTTTCATTTTTATTTTAGTCATTTAGCAGACGCTCTATCCAGACGCGACTTACAGTAGAGTGCATACATTTTATTACATTTTTACATACTGAGACAAGGAATATCCCTACCGCCAAGAGCAGACGCTCTTTATCCAGAGCGACTTGCAGTAAGAGTGCATACAATTTTATTACATTTTTACATACTGAGACAAAGGATATCCCTACCGGCCAAACCCTCCCTACCGGCCAAACCCTCCTAACCCGACGACGCTATGCCTCATTGTGGCGTGGCCCCACGATCTCCGGTTGCGCCGGCGCGACAAGAGCCTGGCGCGCACCCACCTGGGCGCGAACCAGAACTCTGGTGCGCAGCTAGCACTGGGATGCAGTGCCCTAGACCACTGCGCCACCCGGAGACGATACATGTGAGCAACAGGGGCTCTGGTGAGCCCTGGTGCCGACTCACCGTGGTGTGACACGATTGGTGCAGGAATGGCCCTCCTCCCGCCAAATGCAGCACCTCCAGCTCCATGGGTCGGAGGCGGAGGTGCGGGGGATGGAACTGACAGTCCGATCCGGACGTCCGCGGGCAGTCAGCAGGTTGTCCAGCCGGATAAGGTCCACCAGCTGGTCCAATGTCGAGGTGGTCGTCGGCAGGCCAACTCCCTACGGACCGTCCTCGCACAGACTGCACCTGTGTGATCAGTCAGGGCCCTGTCTTCCATACCTGCGCTGGTGGCAGGTTCCGGAAGTGCAAGGCGAAATCCTGCGCGCTCCTCGTCCCCTGCCTCAGTGGAACAGACGTGAACACTGCCGTATGGTCTAAACGGCCGCGTTTTCCTCACTCCATACGTGTTGGCCCACTCCAGGGCTTTGCCTGAAGAGCAGGAGACGAGCGGACAGCGCTCTCATGTCCGAAGAGAGCCGGGGACGGTCGCCAGTAGTAAGCTCAAGCTGTAAGTAGAAACCCCTGTCATCCGGCCAAGCCGTCCCATCATACTCCCGCGGAGTGCGAGTAGAATCCCGCTGGGACCATGATGAAAGAGGGGGACAGTGGACCTTGTGTAGTGGGGCTGGGTGGAGGCGCTGAAAACCTCCTCCTCTCTCCCAAGATCCATAGTCCTGCAGCACACGACTCCATGGCTGTGCCCAGACGTTGCAACATTGGTCGCTGTGCTGCTGAACGCGCTCCTCCACTGCAACTGGGAGGGCTGTCTGCTCTGCTGACTCCATTCTTCGGGTGAGTATGTCTGTAGATGTGTGTATCTAGGAGGCGAAGTCAAGTGCATAATAAAACAGGCGCACTTTAATACGGTTACCAAATGACAGCACATAACACATACAAGTGCCAAAAACACAGTCTAAAACAAAAGTGCAACGCTGACAAATAATCACATAACAAATAACAATCACTCACAAATACAACCGTTTTTGTTTCACCAGGGGTGATGGTCGGATTTGCATTTATTCATTGAAGGAATGAGCGTTACACTGAGGCCTGTACTCTGGAGCGGGATCGATTTGGAGGTGGAGGGTCCTTCATGGTTTGGGGCGATGTGTTACAGCATCGTCGAACTGAGCTTGTTGTCATTGCAGGYAATCTCAACTCTGTGCGTTACAGGGAAGACATCCTCYTYCCTCATGTGGTACCCTTCCTGCAGGCTCATCCTGACATGACTCTCCAGCATGACAATGCCACCAGCCATACTGCTCGTTGTGTGCGTGATTTCCTGCATGGCAGGAATGTCAGTGTTCTGCCATGGCCAGCGAAGAGCCCGGATCTCTATCCCATTGAGCACGTCTGGGACCTGATGGATCCGAGGGTTAGGGCTAGGGCCATTCCCCCCAGAAATGTCCGGGAACTTGCAGGTGCCTTGGTGAAAGAGTGGGGTAACATCTCACAGCAAGTACTGGCAAATCTGGTGCAGTCCATGAGGAGGACAGGTGCAGTACTTAATGCAGCTGGTGGCCACACCAGATACTGACTGTTACTTTTGATTTTGACTCCCCCTTTGTTCAGGGACACATTATTAAATTTCTGTTAGTCACATGTCTGTGGAACTTGTTCAGTTTATGTCTCAGTTGTTGAATCTTGTTATGTTCATACAAATATTTACACATGTTAGGTTTGCTGAAAATAAACTGAGCTGAGTTTATTACCGGTGTGATCCTATAGCCTACCTCAAATTTTGAAATATAATTTAAAACAACAATGCATTGGTAGGGCAATTCTGTCATGACTTCCGCCAAAGTTGATCCCTCTCCTTGTTCGGGCGGCGTTCGGCGGTCGAAGTCGCCGACCTTCTTGCCATCGCTGATCCTCTTTTCATTTTCCCTTGGTTTTGTCTTGTCTTGTATCACACCTGGTTCCAATCCAATTCATTACATGTTGTGTATTTAACCCTCTGTTCCCCCTCATTGTCCTTGTCGGTGATTGTTTGTTTGWAAGCTATGTGCAAGATATGTTCTGGTGTGCGACGGGTTTTGTACCCACTTGTATTATTTTGTATATTTTGTTTTTCTGAGTTTTTGAGCACATATTAAACTGCTCCGTTTATACCAAGTTCGATCTCCTGCGCCTGACTTCCCTGCCACCAGCACGCACCCTTACAAATTCAAGCAAAGCTAATATGCGATGATAATGTATTGGGCCTATAGCTTACTGCACAAAACTCATTGCTACAGTTCTGTTTTTAATTGGTTAATGTTGCATAGGCTTACGTTTTTAAGTCATGTTTTTTTTTTAAATCAGAGCGGTAGATCTTGGCTTGCATTTTGACTCAGAAAGTGGTCTTGACTGAGAAAAAGTTGGTGACCACTGTTCTAGTGTTTTCCCTGTTAACACTATCAAGGATTACCATTACTGTGGYAATTGTGATTGAATCAATGCAATATTAGCCACTTTCAATGCAGCATACCGAAACCAAACAACCTATTCAAGAGATTTTGTTATAGGCAGGACTCATCGGAGTAGGATTCTATTGCATTGACATGCACTACTCAGCCCGTACTCTGCACAGACCGGTGCTGCATAAACAATCAAAGCTGGAGTAGGCCTAGTGTAGCACCCTGTATTATCGGCACATTCAACAGCGTTTAAGAAATATATTACCCTCAACGGTGTTATCCTGTGATCAAGCCATCAATGTTTTGTGATTATTGGGGTCTTAAAAATGTTAGTTAATGGGTTAGCAATTAGCATGTTTGACATTTCAGTGGAGATACTACTACTATCAGCTTTTTGATAAGCGGTTTAGCAAAATAATATGTCGGCATACGGTCCCCAGTTATTGGCCACCTTACTCTTTTGTTCAATTACAAGATATATACGTTTAATTCTGTTTAAAAAAGAGACACCAACCTCGTATCCAAAGTATTTACTAGATAGGACTAGTTGGCTAGTCTTTGAGTAAAAAAAAGACTTGCCTGTCAACTTTTCATTGCGTAGCCCCGTGTGCCCTCCTGTAGACTCTTATTAAAAATGATTTTTCACCAACATCTTCTTCAGTGTTTTAACCAAATAATGTCTCATTATCAGCTAGGATCACAACTTTATTTTAAGAATGTGAAATGTCAGAATAATAGTAGAGAGAATGATTCATTTCAGCTTTTATTTCTTTCATCACATTCACAGAGGGTCAGAAGTTTACATACACTCAATTAGTATTTGGTAGCATTGCCTTTAAATTGTTTAACTCTAGTCAAACGTTTCGGGTAGCCTTCCACAAGCTTCCCACAATAAGTTGGGTGAATTTTGGCCCATTACTTCTGACAGAGCTTGTGTAACTGAGTCAGGTATGTAAGGCCTCCTTGCTCACACACATTTTTCAGTTCTGCCCACAAAGTTTCTATGGTATTGAGGTCAGGGCTTTGTGATGGCCACTCCAATAACTTGACTTTGTTGTCCTTAAGCCATTTTGCCACAACGTTGGAAGTATGCTTGGGGTCATTGTCCACTTGGAAGACGCATTTGTGACCAAGCTTTAACTTCCTGACTGATGTCTTGAGATGTTGCTTCATTATATATACATAATTTTCCTGCCTTATGAAGCTATCTATTTTGTGAAGTGCACCAGTCCCTCCTGCAGCAAAGCACCCCCACAACATGATGCTGCCACCCCCGTGCTTCACGGTTGGGATTGTGTTCTTCGGCTTGCAAGCCTCCCCTTTTCCCTCCAAACATAATGATGGTCATTATGGCCAAACAGTTATATTTTTGTCTCATCAGACCAGAGGACATTTCTCCAAAAAGGACGATCTTTGTCCCCATGTGCAGTTGCAAACCGTAGTCTGGCATTTTTGTGGCGTTTTTAGAGCAGTGGCTTCTTACTTGCTGAGCGACCTTTCAGGTTATGTCGATATAGGACTCGCTTTACTGGGATATAGATACTTTTGTACCTGTTTCCTCCAGCATCTCCACAAGGTCCTTTGCTGTTGTTCTGGATTGATTTGCACTTTTCGCACCAAAGTATGTTAATCTCTAGGAGACAGAACGTGTCTCCTTCCTGAGCGGTATGACGGCTGCGTGGTCCCATGGTGTTTATACTTGTGTACTATGTTTGTCCAGATGAACGTGGTCCCTTCAGGCGTTTGGAAATTGCTCCCAAGGATGAACCAGACTTGTGGAGGTCTACAATTGTTTTTCTGAGGTCTTGGCTGATTTCTTAAGATTTTCCCATAATGTCAAGCAAAGAGGGCACTGATTCGAAGGTAGGCCTTTAAATACATCCACAGGTACACCTCCAATTGACTCAAATGATGTCAATTAGCCTATCGAAAGCTTCTAAAGCCATGACATCATTTTCTGGAATTTTCCAAGCTGTTTAAAGGCAAAGTCAATTTAGTGTATGTAAACTTCTGACCTACTGGAATTGTGATAGTGAGTTATAAGTGAAATAATCTGTCTGTAAACAATTGTTGGAAAAATGACTTGTGTCCTGCACAAAGTAGATGTCCTAACCGACTTGCCAAAACTATAGTTTGTTAACAAGAAATTTGTGGAGTGGTTGAAAAACGAGTTTTAATGACTCCAACCTAAGTGTATGTAAACTTCCTACTTCAATTGTAGATGAAAGGAACTTCATCACTCACTGGAGACTTGAAAAGAACCTCACCCAGAGAGCTGTATGTCAGTGTGTGGTTAGACAGCCAAATCCTTAAAATAGACCATAGAAATACCAAGCTAGTTCTGGGACAATACCAAGCTAGTTCTGGGACAGTTTAAGTACCAAAGATTTTTATGCTCCTTGTTCTATCTGTGGTTGTACTCTACACAAAACTTATTTTAATTTGCTAGGTAAAGTGTAGGCATTCTGTCTTTATAAGAAAATCAATATGATAGCCTATATACAGTAAAAAATGTTTTGTCTTTATCACACAAACACACCCATCTACTACTGGGTTCGAACCTGGTGTSCTGTACCACCAATGAACCATTTTGTATTTTCCTTTTAACTTTGCAATTTAATTGTGACATGAATCATGCATGCTGATTTGAAAATAAAAATGTATCATTTTTATATTCCTATTAGCGTTGAAGCATTGCATTTTCGAACTGGCACTGATCACCCTCAATAAGATTTCATTGATGTAACAGTGGATAAAGGATTGGTCACACACTATTGTAGGTGAATGTATAAATACAATCCAGTTTAAATAMAGTATAGTAATAGAAAATCAACATTAGTATATTAGAACTATAAGACAATCAGTTCCGTCAGTTCAATTAAATGAAGTTTCCCCTAGACGCTGATCAGTTTATGAGCTTTTTCATAAACGGTTGGGATCTGGATTGGGCAATAATAAACTGATCCTGGATCGGTACCTACGGGAAACTATGCTCAAGTAGGTGGAGCTTGTACGAGTTCAGTTCGGGCTACAGAGTTGCGTGGAGCAACGAAGAAAAACAAGGAATCCAGGAAAAGTTACATCCAAGTTTGTCATGGCTGCGACGGTGTGGACAGGSCGAACTCGGCAGGCAGTGACAACCCTAGGGACGGTGACAAGAGCCAGTCACTCAGCTGTCAAGTCTCACTACGACGCGGTGATCATCGGAGGAGGTAGGGGGACAAGGGGGACTGGCAAATGCTGCACCGGGCTGCATAGTGCAGGTTACGGGCTTTCCGATTCTAGTGCGGCGGTTACTTTTTTTCACGCCGCTTGTGCAATTTTGTTGACACAAAGTTGCAGGAGCGMTATACTTGTTCAATTTTGCTGATCATTTGTACGTTTTGTTTAACGGCTTTCTTAACGGTTCACAAAACTTAATTTTATGATAATGTAAGATAGGCAGGCTACAGTGACACAACAACACTGTTATAGGCTCATTTGGACTCGTTGGCCTCCCTCTATACATTGTTTTTTTAAATGTTTTGTTAAAACCAACCCAATTTTGGTTATTTTGTAACCCAGCKTTGGGTAAATATTGGACAGAACACACACTGGGTTATTTTGACCCAGCCAGTTGAGTTGCGTGAATAACCCAAAATATTCACTGTACAAAGACTCATATCTCCCTCACTAACTTTAAGCACCAGCTGTCAGAGCAGCTCACAGATCACTGCACCTGTACATAGCCCATCTGTAAATATCTCATCCCCATACTGTTATTTATTTATTTGTTTTGCTCCTTTGCACCCCAGTATCTCAACGTGCACGTTCATCTTCTCCTTTGCACCCCAGTATCTCAACGTGCACGTTCATCTTCTGCACATCTATCACTCCAGTGTTTAATTGCTAAATTGTAATTATTTCACCACTATGGCCTATTTATTGCCTTACCTCCTTTATCTTACCTCATTTGCACACACTGCATATATACTTTTTCTATTGTTGTTGACTATATGTTTGTTTATTCCATGTGTAACTCTGTGTTGTTGTTTTTGTCGCACTGCTTTGCTTTATCTTGGCCAGGTCGCAGTTGTAAATGAGAACTTGTTCTCAACTAGCCTACCTGGTTAAATAAAGGTGAAATAAAAAAAATATATTAAAAANTTTTTATTTTTTCATTTTTATTTTTAGTCATTTAGCAGACGCTCTTATCCAGAGCGACTTACAGTAGAGTGCATACATTTTATTACATTTTTACATACTGAGACAAGGATATCCCTACCGGCCAAGAGCAGACGCTCTTATCCAGAGCGACTTACAGTAGAGTGCATACATTTTATTACATTTTTACATACTGAGACAAGGATATCCCTACCGGCCAAACCCTCCCTACCGGCCAAACCCTCCCTAACCCGGACGACGCTATGCCAATTGTGCGTGGCCCCACGGATCTCCCGGTTGCGGCCGGCTGCGACAGAGCCTGGGCGCGCACCCAGCCTGGGCGCGAACCCAGAGACTCTGGTGGCGCAGCTAGCACTGCGATGCAGTGCCCTAGACCACTGCGCCACCCGGGAGACTGATACATGTGAGCAACAGGGGGCTCTGGGTGAGCCTGGTGCCGACTCACCTGTGGTGACACGATGGTGCAGGGAATGGCCCCTCCTGCCGCCCAAATGCAGCACCTCCCAGCTCCATGGGCGTCGGAGCGGAGGTGCTGGGGGATGGAACTGACAGGTCCCGATCCGGACGTCCGCGGGCAGTCAGCAGGTTGTCCAGCCGGATGGACAGGTCCACCAGCTGGTCCAATGTGAGGGTGGTGTCTCGGCAGGCCAACTCCCTACGGACGTCCTCGCACAGACTGCACCTGTAGTGATCGATCAGGGCCCTGTCGTTCCATCCTGCGCTGGTGGCCAGGGTCCGGAAGTGCAAGGCGAAATCCTGCGCGCTCCTCGTCCCCTGCCTCAGGTGGAACAGACGTGAACTCTGCGTAATGGTCTAACGCCGCGTCTTCCTCACTCCATACGGTGTTGGCCCACTCCAGGGCTTTGCCTGAGAGGCAGGAGACGAGGGCGGACACGCTCTCATGTCCCGAAGGAGCCGGGTGGACGGTCGCCAGGTAGAGCTCCAGCTGTAGTAGAAACCTCTGGCATCCGGCAGCCGTCCCATCATACTCCCTCGGGAGTGCGAGTCAAATCCCGCTGGGACCATGTGAAAGAGGGGTGGACAGTGGGACCTGTTGTAGTGGGGCTGGTGGAGGCGCTGAAAAACCTCCTCCTCTCTCCCAACGATCCATAGTCTGCAGCACACGATCCATGGCTGTGCCCAGACGTTGCAACATGGTCGCGTGCTGCTGAACGCGCTCCTCCACTGCAACTGGGAGGGTGTCTGCTCCTGCTGACTCCATTCTTCGGGTGAGTGATTCTGTAATGTGTGTATCTAGGAGGCGAAGTCAAGTGCATAATAAACAGGCGCACTTTAATACCGGTTACCAAATGACAGCACATAACACATACAAGTGCCAAAAACACAGTCTAAAACAAAAGTGCAACGTCTGACAAATAATCGACATAACAAATAACAATCACTCACAAATACAACACGTTTTTGTTTCACCAGGGGTGATGGTCGGATTTGCATTTATCATTGAAGGAATGAGCGTTACACTGAGGCCTGTACTCTGGAGCGGGATCGATTTGGAGGTGGAGGGTCCTTCATGGTTTGGGGCGATGTGCCCACAGAGAAGAGATCTTAGTTTTTTGGCAGTCGGTTAGGACATCTACTTTGTGCAGGACACAAGTCATTTTTCCAACAATTGTTTACAGACAGATTATTTCACTTATAATCACTATCAAATTCCAGTAGGTCAGAAGTTTACATACACTAAATTGACTTTGGCTTTAAACAGCTTGGAAAATTCCAGAAAATGATGTCATGGCTTTAGAAGCTTTCGATAGGCTAATTGACATCATTTGAGTAATATTGGAGGTGTACCTGTGGATGTATTTAAGGCCTACTTCGAAATCAGTGCCTCTTTGCTTGACATTATGGGAAAATCTTAAGAAATCAGCCAAGACCTCAGAAAACAATTGTAGACCTCCACAAGTCTGGTTCATCCTTGGGAGCAATTTCCAAACGCCTGAAGGGACCACGTTCATCTGGACAACAATAGTACACAAGTATAAAACCATGGGACCACGCAGCCGTCATACACGCTAAGGAAGGAGACACGTTCTGTCTCCTAGAGATTAACATACTTTGGTGCGAAAAGTGCAAATCAATCCCAGAACAACAGCAAAGGACCTTGTGGAGGATGCTGGAGGAAACAGGTACAAAAGTATCTATATCCACAGTAAAGCGAGTCCTATATCGCATAACGAAAGGTCGCTCAGCAAGTAAGAAGCCACTGCTCTAAAAAGCCACAAAAATGCCAGACTACGGTTTGCAACTGCACATGGAGACAAGATTCGTACTTTTTGGAGAAATGTCCTCTGGTCTGATGAGACAAAAATAGAACTGTTTGGCCATAATGACATCATTATGTTTGGAGGGAAAAAGGGGAGGCTTGCAAGCCCGAAGAAACAATCCAACCGTGAAGCACGGGGGTGGCAGCATCATGTTGTGGGGGTGCTTTGCTGCAGGAGGGACTGGTGCACTTCACAAAATAGATAGCATCATAAGCAGGAAAATATGTATATACCTCTAAAAAAATAAAGGGAAACTTAAGACAATTCAGCACATGTTAACTCCAAGAAACATCAATTCATGAATCACTGTCCATAGAGCAACCTGTCTACAATACATTTTCAATGCTGTTGTGACAAAGGAATAGACAAAAGGTGAAATATAGAATTGCAAGACAAAAAAGGAGGTTTCTGGCAGGTGGTTGAGCACAACCACTTCTCTTCCTAAGCTTCTGGGCTAGAGGTTTTTGGTACTTTATGGGCCATGCTCCACTCTATGGTAGCATGAGAGGAGTGCTAGACCCGACGAAGTGGCTTAAAAGCTAGTGATTATCCAGGATGGCAATACTAATCTGAGCTTGCAAAAAGGTTTGACCCTGCTGTATATGTAGGATAGTGGTCCTAAGACATGGAAGGTACAGGAGAATGGCAGTTAAATCAGAGATGTGGAAGGCTTAAGGAGGGCACACCAGCAGAGGACCGGCTACGTCGCTTTGTGCAAGGAGGGCTCAGACCTCAAATGAACTCCACTAGCCATAAATGTGGATACGAGGTTGGTGTCTCTTTTTTAAACAGAATTAAACGTATATATCTTGTAATTGAAACAAAGAGTAAGGTGGCCAATAACTGGGGACCGTAATGCCGACATATTATTTTGCTAAACCGCTTATCAAAAAGCTGATAGTAGTAGTATCTCCACTGAAAATGTCAAACATGCTAATTGCTAACCCATTAAACTAACATTTTTAAGACCCCAATAATCACAAACATTGATGGCTTGATCACAGGATAACACGTTGAAGGGTAATATATTTTCTTAAACGCTGTTGAATGTGGCCGATAATACAGGGTGCTACACTAGGCCTACTCCAGCTTGATTGTTTATGCAGCACCGGTCTGTGCAGAGTACGGGCTGAGTAGTGCATGTCAATGCAATAGAATTCCTACTCCGATGAGTTCTGCCTAAACAAAATTCTTGAATAGGTTGTTTTGGTTTCGGTATGCTGGCATTGAAAGTGGCTAATATTGCATTGATTCAATCACAATTACACAGTAAATGGTAATCCCTTGATAGTGTTAACAGGGAAAACACTAGAACATGGTCACCAACTTTTTCTCAGTCAAGACCACTTTCTGAGTCAAAATGCAAGCCAAGATCTACCGCTCTGATTTAAAAAAAAAACATGACTTAAAAAACGTAAGCCTATGCAACATTAAACCAATTAACACAGAACTGGAGCAATGAGTTTTTGTGCAGTAAGCTATAGGCCCAATACATTATCATCGCAATATTAGCTTTTGCTTGAATTTGTAAGGGTGTGCCTGCTGGTGGCAGGGAAGTCAGGCGCAGGAGATCGAACTTGGTATAAACGGAGGCAGTTTAATAATGTGCTCAAAAACTCAGAAAACAAAAATATACAAAATAATACAAGTGGGTACAAAACCGTCGCACACAGAAATATTTGCACATAGCTTACAAACAAACAATCACCGACAAGGACAATGAGGGGGACAGAGGGTTAAATACAACATGTAATGAATGTGGATTGGAAACCAGGGTGTGATACAAGACAAGACAAAACCAAGGGAAAATGAAAAGAGGATCAGCGGTATGGCAAGAAGGTCGGCGACTTCGATCGCCGAACGCCGCCGAACAAGGAGAGGGATTCAACTTTGGCGGAAGTCATGACAGAATTGCCCTAACCAATGGCATTGTTGTTTTAAATTATATTTCAAAATTTGAGGTAGGCTATAGGATCACCCGGTAAAACTCAGCTGAATGTCTGCACGCCTTTATTTTCAGCAAACCTAACAATGTGTAATATTGGTATGAAACATAACAAGATTCAACAACTGAGACAATAAACTGAACAAGTTCCACAGACATGTGACTAACAGAAATTTAATAATGTGTCCCTGAACAAAGGGGGAGTCAAAATCAAAAGTACAGTCAGTATCTGGTGTTGGCCACCAAGCTGGCATTAAGTTACTGCACCTGTCCTCCTCAATGGACTGCAAACCAGATTGCACAGTACTTGCTGTTGAGATGTTACCCCACTCTTTTCACCAAGGCACTGCACAGTTCCCGGACATTTCTGGGGGGAATGGCCTAGCCCTAACCCTCGATCCATAGGTCCCAGACGTCTCACTGGGATTGAGAGATATCCGGGCTCTTCGTGGCCATGGCAGAACACTGCATTTCTGCATGCAGGAAATCACGCTACACAATCGAGCAGTATGGTGGTTGGTGTGTCATGTGGAGAGTTCATGTAGGATGAGCCTGCAGGAAGGGTACCACATGAGGAGAGGATGTCTTCCCTGTAATCGCAAGAGTTGAGATTACTGCAATGACAACAAGCCTTCAGTTCTGACGATCTGTAACACAT